>NW_012109997.1:51274-108071 GCF_000951045.1 Mandrillus leucophaeus | reverse complement strand
CGGGAGGCGGAGACTGCAGTAAGCCGAGGTCGTGCCACTGCATTCCAGCCTAGGCGACAGAGTGAGACTCCATCCCCCCCACCACCCCAACTTCCCCCAAAAAGAGAAAGAAAATTATAAATATTTGGCTAGCTGTAAGAGTAAATTGTATTGGCCGGGCATGGTGGCTCACTCCCTGTAATCTCAGCACTTTGGGAGGCCGAGGCGGGCGGATCACAAGGTCAGGAAATCGAGACCATCCTGGCTAACATGGTGAAACCCCGTCTCTACTAAAAATACAAAAAATTACCGGGCGTGGTTTCGGGCGCCTGTAGTCCCAGCTACTCAGGAGGCTGAGGCAGGAGAACGGCGTGAACTCGGGAGGCGGAGCTTGCAGTGAGCCGAGATCCCGCCACTGCACTCCAGCCTGGGCGAAAAAGCGAGACTCCGTCTCAAAAAAAAGAAAAAAGAAAAAGAAAAAAAAGAAAAAAAAGAGTAAATTGTGTTTCTGCAGCTTTGAAACAAGAAGAGTTACTGAGGAAGAATAGTATTCTCTGTAGTCACGAATTAATACGTCAAGTGTTACATTTTAAGTACTGCATGATTCCACTTATATGAGGTATCTAAAATAGTCAAACTATTTTAGAGAGAATACATAGCAGAGAATACAATGTAGCAGAGAATACAATAGTGCTTTCCAGAGACTGAGGGGTGGGGGAAATGGGGAGTGATTATTCAAAGATACGAAGTTTCAGTTACACTAGATTAAAAGAAATTCACCTGTAGTTTAACCATATGGTATTGTAAATTTCAAATATGTCAAGAGGATATGTCTCATATTAGATGTTCTTACTCCAACAAAAACAAAATGGAAAACCAAAGGAAATTCTGGGAGGGATTGAATATGTCTATTACTTGGATTGTGCTGATACTGTCATGGATGTTTACATATGCCCAAACTCATCAAATAGTACACATTCAATATATGTGGTCCTTTGTACATCAACTGTACTTTAATAAAGCTGTTAAAAACAAATTTAAGTCATATTTAAGTATAAAATTTGCTTTCATCAATCTTCTTTGCCATTCTTAACTTTTCAAAGTTGTAAATGTAGCCATAGCTAGAGATGCTGCCGTGTATCTGTATGAGTGAGCATGATGAATGAGCTTCGCCATAGAGCTGTACCGCATCACAGCATGTGTTAATGTGGCATGCAGGTGTTTTTAGAGGAGCTTCAAGTTCAGGCGACTATTTTCCTCTGATATTTCTTGGTATTGGGCACATACCTATGGAACTTCTAGTCGATCTGATACCACTTTTCTTCTCCATAAAGTCAGTATCTATAGATAGTTGGTTTTAAAGTCTTAGTCCAATATATGATGAGGATTCTAGTCTAGTTCTGCCCTTTGCCAAACCTGTGACATTGGAAAACTTTATCCCTCTTAACATGAGCGTTTCCAATTGTAAAAATAGGATCATTTACCCTTTTTGTAGGAACTTGTGTGGATTATATAAGATAAAATAATTAAAGCACCTAACATTGTACCTTATTGATTTTAATAATTTCATTAATAATTAATCCACTTCCTCAACCTACTTCTTTGTTGCTACTTATATTTTCTGTCAAATCCTCCATGTGTATTCACTTTCAATTGAAAGGACTCTTACTTTTATAAAAATTTTAAACCAATCAGTCAGTCAGCTTCTTGCCATCCATGTCATAGATGAACAATATATAGCATATCATATGTCAAATGTGCTCTTTGGTTTTTCCAAGCTGTGTTGTCATCGCTATTCCTTCACTATTGGACAACAAGGTCTTGAGTGTTTTCATAAATGTAGCCCCTTGAAAATTCAGCATGGTCTAATTTTTAGACATTTAAGTTTCTACTTAAAAATAATAAAGTATGCTTATATAATATAATTACAGATTTGTGGACTATCTTTGAAATACACATATATACATAGCCCCAGTTTTATGTCATATAATTTTTCTGTCTTTTTCCCTTAAAATCTAAGAAGCTCATTCCTAAAAAACAAATTCATAACTGAAATTTCCAAATAAGAAGTCAGAAAAATACAAATATTCTTTCTCATATTACCTAAAAGTATACATACTGCATAATCAACAGCTCATTTAGCAGCCTAATAATTTATAATAATATTTATGTGCTGTTTGAGTACATTTATTACACTTACACTTTTCATATTTCTATAACTCCAATTTTAAACCATCTAACTGATTCTACCAGTTTTCCCCCTTTTACTGGTTAACACAACTTCATTTTATTCCCAGTGAAAGTGATGTAAATAAATAAATATATATTTCTCTATTTTATGTAGTTATTTTATTTTATTTTAAAATGCAGTGAGCAGAGGTTTTCCTATTGAGGAATGTTACATGCTGACTAGCATCTGACTTTCTCCTTTTACTTCTGACTCTCCTCATTCCAAATTCCATTGTCAAACTGTAAAAAAACTATCAAGTGTGTCTCTAATGACAACACATTTTCTTCCTGTCTATTTTCTCTCTGTGACGGGAGTATTCGTGTTGGATAAAATTTAATATGCTAGCCCCAACTGACAACATTAAGTTTCTCTGCGAGTGTTATTACTTGATCCATAGGTGCAGACAGTACAATGGACTCTGGAGAGGTTCAGAATATAATTTGTTCTTCACTGGTATTGTCATTAAGCCCATATATATACAGCAGCAAGGCAATATTTCAATCAAGATTGGAGGTACTGTATTATCAGCCATTCCTTTAAAATTGAGTAGCACTAAGTTCTGTCCCGCGAAAGAAATAATTCCTCTAACAAATCTACTCCAGTCACAGGATATTTCTAGGCATAACATTTATGCGAAAACTTATCATGAAGACCCTGTTGTGTTTTTGGATGGTTGGTTTTCCAAACCACTGGAGAGGCTGATAAGCAAATACGGCTATAGTATAAACTCAGGCTTAACTTCTATGAGATGTGATTTGAAGTAATTACTCAAGTTCACATTGACTTTATCCTACTCTGAATTTCTAATTTATTCTGGGGAAGAGAGCTATTTTCTGTGTTTTCCTGGACTTCCACCACACCTCATAAAATAGGGGCTAATAATCTTCAGCCCTGTTCTAGGAGTAAAAATACAAATAATGGCGATAACATTTACAACATTTATTATGAATCTCATGCTGTTCTACATCTATATATTAATCCATTTCATCTCTTCAATAGCCCTGGGAAGTAAGCTCCTTATTATTCTCTTTCTGCAGATGAGGAAACTGAAGCAACAGAGAGTTTAATAGTTTGTTCAAAGTCATAGAGATAAAAGGGTCAGAACTGAGATCCTAAATAAGGCATTATGGCTGCAGAGTCCAGTTCTCTACCACTAGTGTGTTACACAGAAGAATTGAAAAACACTTTTTCTGCCAGTGATTCTGCCAGTTTGTTCTTTGTTCCTTAGAACACGCTATTTCTCTCCTCCTGTTTGGGTGTGCTCAGAGCATCTGAGCCAGGGCTTAGTGGTCACCTAGGAGTATATATCAGTCAAGTTGTAAACAACAGAAACTAATTCTTGCTAATATAAACAGAAAAGCATTTTACTGAAAATATATTGTATAGTTCACAGAATTGCTTAAGATATTTTGACAGCAAAGTTAAAAACAAAACAAAATAAAACAAAACAAAAAAAACAACAGCAACAAAACAGATAAGAACAAGGACATGGTTCCTGATTGTACTAGTATCAAGTTTTGTAGTGAGACTTGCTTTGAACAATGCAATGCAAGCAGAAATTTTAAACACTACTTCTGAGAAGAAGCTGTAGGAGATATTGCATGATTCTAACATCTCTCTTTTTTTCTATCACACAAGTCACTACATCCCACATAGGAACTGTTCCTAAGGTGTGAGTCCCAAGGGGAAATAAATGCTTGTTGTCGTTGATCTCCGAGTTTTTGCTTTATCTGGTAAACACCATAATCTAGTTTAAACTGATTCATAAAAGGGACAACCAGTAGTAAACATTACCATAACCACAATGAGGTAACAGTGTCAGTTCAATTGGGAAACTACTTCTTTCTCCAAGGAAACCTGTGTTTGTTAGTTGGCATTGCTGCCATTGTTGGTACTAACACTGAATCCCAATCTTGCCACCATATGCATCATTGCTCCAGAAAGAGGATTTGCTGTTGCCATAGTCACTGCCATCACGGATTTTGCATTGCTCATGTTTCTTTAGTTCCTGATTCAGTGATTCAGATGTGACTTGAAGTAATTACTCAAACTTACAATGACTTCATCCTACTCTGACTTCCTAATTTATTCTGGGGAAGAGGACTATTTTCAGTGTCTGGGAGAGAGGGATCTGATGATTGGAGTCTAGGACTAGTACTTGTGTGTGCTTCAGTTGGAAGGGTGTCTAGAAAAGCAAATATCTGAGGTATTCAGGTTTTATAGTAGTAAAACGGCACTTCTCATCCACACTCATGATGAATAATTATTTAAATAACAAAGGAGAACCTTATCAAAGTCATTAGAACTTTCAAGACCTCAAATCTCCCAAGTAAGGCAAGTTGGGTTCTCTCTCCACCCCCTGTCTCTCAACCCATCACCCCATCTCTCAATCTCTCCCCCTCTGTCTTTTTCTGTCTCTATCTCTGCTTCTCCCTACCCTTAACTTTATCTCTTTCATTCAATTGAGTTCTAAAACAGCTGTGAGCCTCCATAAATGAGTGAATTATACATGAAGAAAAGAAGTGGGATGAAGACTAAAAATTAGTCCTTGATGAAAGTTATATTGCTTAGTCCAGATTTACCATTAACACAGCTGATACAAATATTTTAATTTGAAAGCTATATTTATTTCTCCTTTTGTTCAAAACTTATAAGAAGGAAAGAGTAATGATTACTAGTCCACCTCAAAACCCAATACACTTACTCCATGAACAATGAAGTAGAAGGGTCTAGTTTCTTTCTTCAGAAAAACTTACACAGAGACAGCCCCTAATTAGAACTGCTATTCCTTACAATGGTGTTTGGTCCTGCAGCCCAGAAACTGGATTTTCTTTGTTTATATTTGATCATTTTTATTAGGGACATAAATTTACATAAATTGAATTTAGACAAGAAATATCTATATCTATATATATAGCCAATGTATTAATTGCCTATATATATATATATATATATAAATAAAAATAACCACTGTATTTATTGAAAGATATTCCTTTCTAGGAATCAGTATATTCTTTCTCTTATAACTATTTCTTAAGGAAAAATTAGTGATCAGAGATTTCTTTATATGATTTATTCCATTGGCTAACACAACTTCCATTTGCAATGCAGTATCTCTTACTAATTCCAACTATAATGGCCTTCTTTCCTTCTCTTCAGTTAAAAATGGCCATGTGTCTCAGCTGTGGTCAATAAACTATAATAAAAAGTCTGGGGTCCGTGGGATTCTGAGGAAGATTTTGCTTTACTGATAAAAGAGACAATCTAGCATTGCTTCTTTCATTTCATTGTTACCTTCAAGGCACCTTTGAAGCAGTGGTCATTATTTGGCAAACTTGATAAGACAACACAAGGAAGAAAAATTAATATGGTGAAGATGGTAGGGCAGTAATGTGGAAAGTCCTAGTTACTTGAATACACCTTTTAACAACTGTATACATACCATCTATTTACATCACAGTTGTTAACAATAAATGTCATTATATTTTAAGCCACTATTAGTTAATTATTTGTTAATTGAAACCAAAAGTATTTTCCATGAATATACCTGATGAACATGAAACCATATGAAAGACAGTAAACTGTTTTAGGAGAAAGGGTATTTAACACAAATATTGGAAAACCTGGTAAAATATTTTCTCCACACAAAATAGAGAAATTTCCTTAGAGAAAAAAATTGCTTCTGTAACTGTATTTCCAGTGTATTTCTTGAGTAGGCAGTATTTAATGTACTGTGGCTTTTGTCTATGTAAGCTTATTTTCCATAGTTTTAGGCTAGTCACAAATTCCATGAAAAAATTCACATTTCTAATTCAGATTGCCTATTTTTTTTCTAGTAGTAATTTTGTCTTTTATCTTCAAGAGGTGACATGCATCACTCCCTTGATTATAATGGCATCTTAAGAGTTACTGCTTTGAGAATTGCAGTCTGATTTTGCAACTAATTAGCTGTTGATCTTAGACAAGTTATTTAACTGGAGCTTTATGAATCTATGTCTTAAATTTTATCTTGGATATTTAATTTCTGTATGTACATGCTAAAGCTTTTGCTAGTATTAAAATATCCTAGGCTCTCCACAAAATAAAAGCATACTATTTTGATGCACTTTACAGTTTTTAAAGTTGCTTATACATTTGTAAACGCTTGCCTCTGATTTTCTCATTAGAAACAAGCAAAACAGCAAAACATTTACAAGGGTGATATGATTTGGCTCTGTGCCCCACCCAAATCTCACCTTGAATTGTAATAATCTTTACTTGTCAAGGGTGAAACCAGGTGGAAAGAATTGAATCGTGGGGCGGTTTCCCTCGTGCCTTTCTCATGATAGTGACTGAGTTCTCAGGAGATCTGATTTGTTTGTTTTTTTTTTGAGATGGAGTCTTGTTTTGTCGCCCAGGCTGGAGTGCAGTGGCATGATCTAGGCTCACTGCAACCTCCGCCTCCTGTGTTCAAGCAATTCTCCTGCCTCAGCCTCCCTAGTAGCTGGGATTACAGGCGTGCACCATGCGACCACGCCCAGCTAATTTTTGTACTTTTAGTAGAGACGGGGTTTCACCATATTGGCCAGAATGGTCTCGATCTCGATATCTTGACCTCATTATACGCCCGCGTCAGCCTCCCAAAGTGCTGGGATTACAGGCTTGAGCCACTGTGCCCGGCGGATCTGACGGTTTTGTAAGGGACTTAGGGCTTCCCCCCTTCGCTTGGCACTCATTCTCTCTCCTGCCACCCTGTGAAGAGGTGCCTTCTGCCAAGATTGTCAGTTTTCTGAGGCCTCCCCAGCCATGCAGTACCGTGAGTCAATCACAATTCTTTTCTTCTTACACTACCCAGTAGCAGGTATTTCTTCATAGCTGCATGAGAATTGACTAATACAAACAGTTTCTGCTAAAGAGGAAAATTGCAACAAAATCAAAAAAAAAAATAGCTAATGAATATTGCCAAAATTCATTTATTTTAAATTATATGTAGAAGTTAGGGTGAATGGCAGTTAAAAAGATGTTATAGCATTTATGCTAAATATCAGTTTTTCCTTTCACTGCCTTCAATATAACCTATAACAGACTTGATGTAAAGATATTTAGTTAACTGTGATGCTTTCCTCTGAAAGAGAAATCTGTAATGCATTCTTTAAGAGAATATCATCTTCAGTAAATGCCATTATAATCATAAGGTTGTTGGTAATGAAGTCATGAATAATCACATTATTTAAACTATTCAGTGCAAAGCATGACTCATGCACACCTGACATTTTTAGGAGGACTGTTGGGCTGCTTATGAAACTGATCTCTAAATCTTAGGAATGTTAAAAATACATTTTTGTTTCTGTCTTGAGTATTATCATTTTGGTCAGTGTAGAATTTTCAGGGTATTTAGAAATTCAGCCAGCTTTAATTTCTTGGTGGTGAAATAAATAGCTACTCTTTTCTGCCTTAATGTTGATACATATTCAATACTAAATTATTTAAATTCAATGTTAATGCTTGATTATTTAAGCAGACAAATTAGACTATGCAAAATTAAATCTGATTACATGATTGTCGAAAGTTAATATCGTATACAGCTTGGTACACCCCAGAAAATAATTCTTTATAAAGGAGCTGAAACTTTAATTACCTGTGTATATCATTTTATATTATTATCCAAATTATTCTGCTCTCCCTCACATACAATTCTAATTTAGTTACAGTGCCATGTAATGTTCCCTACATTCATTTTTTAATGTTCCTCAATTTTAAATTTGGTCTCCTTGTCATATGATAGTATTAATATTATATAGACATATATTTATTTTTATCCATTTTATTCTCAAAAAGTATTTAATATCATTATACTTTTCTTCAACAAAGTAATTGAATAATAATCAGAGACTAGAGGAAACATTTGGACTCTAATAAAGGATGACTCCTTTCTGATATTTGATTCCTGGTAACATTCAAACTCATTTCTCCTCCTCTACCTTCTGTTCCATATCTGGGCAAAGTTGATAAGAAATCTTTGTGCTCTCTCCTTTCATCCTCGTGGGACGTTCAAAGCGTGAAAACCCTTGTTCATACACAAGAAACTTCACCTCAGCTGCATCCCCTAACTACCACAGGAGCAGTCAGTATCCTTTTAGATTGTCATGGGAAGTTACTGTGCTCATGCCAGAAAGCCTCAATATGTAAGGAATAAACTTTTGTTTACTTTCTTTGTGTCTGTGTGTGCAGCATCATTAGTCTCAATTTGAACCAATGCTCAGGGGGGTTTCCACCTTCCTTCTGAATTGGTTACAATTGGCACCCTGGGCAGTTTGTCTAAGCAGTGATCACCACCACTAGGCACCATTATTCTCTCTTGCTTTGGCCTGCTAAGTGGTTTTGGTGCCTGCTGGTAAGCATGCCCTAAAGCTATGCTTCTCTGTACTGTGGTTGCTAAATCCTACTGAGCCTTTTATAGATGTATAAATATAAGTCAAAGTTTTAATTGTTGCCATTTAAGTACAGAAGTATGGGACTGGGCCTTTCTTAAAGTGACCTTGGGTAACCTGTGTTTGCCCAGACCTACCTTTATATCTTAGCTTGAGTCATGTGGCTCAATTCTAGTGTAAGCTACAACTGATGCTAAGCTCAAGGCAATGGCTTACCTTGTGACTGCTGGCTATGTGTCTAAACAGAGGCCTGGGCACCTATTCTATAGAGTACTCAGAGAAAAAAGAATGATATTCTTTGCAATATATGCCCCGTTGGCTGGCTGTATGGAGCAAGAATAGTTACCATGTGGCATCAAGAGGTCACACTGCTAAAAGCAAAGGACTTACTAGAATGCTACAAAATGCTTCTGCTCTTGCTACTGGCTGTACCTTTGTGGCCACAAGAAAAAGATCCTGATCCACTGGGTTCTAGGGAAAAATGCCCATGTGCCACTGTGGTACAAGCACAGGGTTAATTCAAACCTGATTCAAACCTACTTACTTAACACATACAAAGCATCAACCAGCATGAGAGAAGTCCCTAACCATGACAATGCTGATGTAAGGATCTCTAAAGGAAGGAACTTACAAAATAGGCAAGACAAACAGGATACACTTCTGGAGTAGAGACCATAGCCAAAGAAGAAGAGGAGAAAGAGCTTCCTTTTGGATATAGAGGAAAAATATAAATACCTAAAATATAGGTCCACAATTTTACTTATTTGGAAATCCAAAATTTACTAAATTTTTTTTTATAAAAAAAGGATAAAAGAGTGCTGATTAGCCATTGTGCTTCCACAATGTAAATTCTGAATTAACTTTAATATCTTCTGAAATGCATCAATTGGAAAACTTTAATGGCCTTAATATAAAGGCTCACTCAGGTTACAGTTATATCTGGGATTCTACTAAGTTTAAATAATGTATCCCCTGTACTCTTTTAGGAATTACCGAATATAGAAGAATCTCACTTCAGCCATTGGAGCTACTGACTTGCTTAAAAATCCCATAGCACTTACTGCCCTAAAATATCCCATAGCAGACATGGACATTCCAGTTCAATGAGTAATACTTTAAAATTACGCTAAGTTTTTGGGAATTACAATTGGCTTGACAAATAAGATTTACAATGGACCTCCTCCTGCCCCTGCACTCCAGTTAAAAGAGTTAAATATAGTTCAGTATAAAGGAAAACAGATCTTCAAGAATGGAAACTCATTATACAAAACCTGTTTTGAAAAGGAGTGCTTTTCCCTGTAATTTCCCCATAAAAGCATATTTTGGCCAGATTTTAAACTTAGAAATAATGAATGGATACTTATTGTAGATTACATCACCCTTAGTGATATGGATTTACTCATTAAGGCACTCGTATCCAATGTTATTAAAATTACTGACTTCATTCAATCAGACTTTAGTAAGCTCTTTGTAGTTACATATTTGCTTCCTTTGTATGTTCAGAGCCTATTTCAATAGCCTCACAGCTGAAGTTTGCCTTCAAGGTGAAATGAACACAATGCACTTTGACCTGGCTACCCACAGAGTACTTCAACAGCCCAGCTATCCCACATAATCATTGCAGGAAGGATCTTAATTCTATAGAACTTTCTCCAGGATCATAAGTATGACATTGCATTGATGAATCCTTCTTCAATGAGATTCACTTGATTTACTCACTCAGGGTATATAAAAACTCACAAAGGAACTTTACCAAAAAAGGGGTGGGCCATTCACCCGTATGTAGTACAAGGTCCTGCTACCTTGGTTAAATTTATGAAAATTATTTGATTAGTCAAGAGCTTCTCCATCACTGACATCAGGAAATATGCTCAATACTGAGCATGTCAATGCTGTTTCTTGACACAAGCCAGGCATCTTTTAGGCTTTTTTTGTGTGTGTTCTGAAGGCAACAACTTTCTCATTTATAAAGTTGACTTAAACATAGTTATACTGTTGCTTACAAATCAGCCCACATTGAATGTGTTCCCTTATGACAATAGCTCTAGAATCCATTTGAGCTGCAATACAACAGGCACTCCCCTTAACGTCTCTGAGGTATTCGGCCAGTGCAGAGGCTGCAGCGACCTCCTCCCATACCTTCTGTAGCCTCTAAATCAAATTAACCAGGATGTCCATAAATTTCCCATGGGCTTCTAGAGCATGAAACTACCCTTCCTGAACATTTGCACTCCTTGTAGTGCATACCATTTCAACAGCAGTTGCTGGTAGCATGCTGGACCCTCACAGGCTCTGAGCCTATCACTCTTCATACCCAGCTGCTCATTATGTCCTGGGTCATGAAAGCAGCATTCTGAAAGCTTGGTATAGTCAAGGTCTCCCTACTAAAATGAAAAGTATACCTACAGGATCAAGCTAAATCTGGGTCCTCTGTCATATCCCAGCTGCAGGGGGCATAGCCTTCCCTATCTCCAGTGTGTTGTCAGATTCCATGGTTTTGTGGAAGTTTACTTTCTCTCCTACTCCTATACCTCACCTAGAGAGCCTCTTGAAATCAATTGAATGAAGAGAAAAATGAAGATGGTTTATATACTTTATAGATGGTGGCAACATTATCATATGTGACGGAGCTTACTGGAGATCTGCTGCTTTTCATCCCTTAATGAGAACATCCCTGATCAAGGATGGAACCCAAGGTCTAGCACAATAGTTGAAATTTAGGCAGTGATCTTGGCACCAGATTCACTGGTCAATCATCAGTTTTATCTGTATGTTTTTATAGACTCTTTGGCTATTGTCTGGTCCAGCCAATGTCAGCAACAACTATGTTCTATGCAATATTGTCCACTTTGGAATGAGGAATTCTGGGAAGTTCTTGGCTCAAGATCACATATGTCTCACTCATACTAAAGCCACTATAAAAGTCCTCATCAGTATACTCCTCATTGCTTTCTGAGTTCTAGATACTATCGGTAGTGACCAGGCAATTCATTTCAGTTTTCCAAACACATAATGTTGGGTCCTTAACTAAGGCATTCAATGAAACTTTTATCCCCATTTTTAGCACTGAGTTATAGATCTCCTAAAACACAATAATGACTTACTTAAGCAAGTTCAAATTCCGTTGAATAAAGCCTGGAATGTTTCAGCCATCTGACATTGGAATTAATTGCAATAATGAGTCTAAATCCATTTTTGATATTTGATGACTGAGAGCTTTTTAGCCCCACCGCTCTCCTTTAACCTTCTGATTCACATCTGGGCAACACGGTGAGAAAGCCTGGTTGTTCTCTTCTTTGGCACCAGTGGAAGTTAAATCATGCAAGCCCCAGCTGGCATGTGGAAAATCAGGCTCCAACCTTACTACATAATCACCATGAAAGATGAGCTCAGACAGGCTTGGGAAGCCACCCTGCTTTCCCTAGAAAGGCTTATTATGTCAGTAACAATACTTTTTATACCCTTTTGGTGCGTATGTGGCATCATCACTCTTGACACCTGTACTTAACTTGATTGGGGTAATCTATCCTGCCTCTTTAGAGTTTCTAAACCAGAAACATTGTACATCAAATTTCATTCTTTCCACTATAATAGAACACAGAGAAAATAAGAAAGTTCAGTGTCCTCAAAATATCTAAGGCAAAAACCAGAATAGTTTTTTGAACATTTTAACAATCACAGATTCCTGCATTACTGAAACACTGATTGATCTTATTAGATGAGTGTTAAGATAGTTAACAACAACAAATAGTGCTGTTGCTCTTTTACAGAACCACAAAAAATATGTTTGGAAGGGAGAAACAGTTTGTAGGTGTCTGTTTCTACATTATTGAAATGGTTGATTGTTTTTGCTTTGTGTTTAAGCAAAGAAGCTTGGAAGCATTTTTATCTTTCCAATTATGGTAGTGAATACAAATATGGTGCTTGCACAATAATCACATATATTAGTAAATTTCTGACCCTTGGAAATAAGCATAACTTGCAACTCTACCTTTAGAATAATTTGCATCCAGCAGTTAACTGCTAATCAACTAGTACCCATGGGAAATCAAAAACAAAAAAGAAAAAGCACGAAAAAAATAAGTCAAATAAAATTTGTTTTAACACTGGGAAAAGTACAATGTCATTATAAAGTCAAAATCATGCTTTAATAGTAACTTAAGATGTATTGATTCACAGATCAAAATGAAAATAATGCACATTATCCAACCCAAGGAATTTCACAGTGCAGCAATCAACACGATTTTCCAGTTTTGTATCCCTTTCCCTAAAATATCCGGGAATGTATGGATGCTTAATAGTGTCCCAAAATACAACTCTGTTGTTTTTGGCCTCACCATGATGAAAAAGGAATTCAGATGAACTAAGAGGAATCTCCCATTTTTTCTAGAAGCAGCTTACTCTGGTATGAGACCCCTCTTCAAAGAGTCATTGAACGTCTTTTGCTATAGCCAAGTTTTAGACGACTGCATACAAATTTAAGAAATTTTCTTGCCACATCACTGTTGCCCATGTTCTTAAATTGAAGCATCAGTTGGAACTATAACTGTTCACGCAGAATGAAGTCCTGGGTCAGACTTTCAGTTGAGGCCATTTCCTCCTACTCTAGTGTGAAATGATGCTCAGACTACAAGCATTCTTCAAAATGAAAAGCAATATAGCATCTCTCACTTCGGTACTATGTACAGCCAGGTGGCACCCATGTCCAAACTGACTTAATTTCCTAATTAAAGAGAATCACTTAAATTATTCATTGCCACATTGTCAGGGTAGTCTGTCTTCCAGGTGGATTAGATGAGGTCTCCACCACAAAGTAATCATTCTTTCTCTACCTGGTGCACTAGTAGTCCTGCTTGTCCTGTCACTTTCTTTTCTCAGATTGATTGTTTTTTTTTTAATTACATGGGTCTATTTTTCTTCCCACTACAGTCCACTGCAAGAGATTTTAATAACCTCAATCTCCGGAAGAAGTGGTTAGAATACATAGTTTTTGTCTCTGATGAAAATTTACTTACTGTTCAAAATTTCTCACATTTTACCCAGAATATTTCAATCTCATTTAATCAAAAATTTGTAGGAAAAAAATACAGTACTTATCTCTATTTAAACAACATTAATTCAATTGCATTCTACTTTCCAACAACATTTAGGATGCCTCAAAAATAAAAAAAAATACATTAAAATTATTAGCATGGATTTTTTATTATTTTTATTTATTTTTTTATTTCTTTTGACACAGAGTTTCGTTATTGTCGCCCAGGCTGGAGTACAATGATGCTATGTTAGGTCACTGCCATCTCTGCCTCCTGGGTTCAAGTGATTCTCCTGCCTCAGCCTCCTGAGTAGCTGAGATTACAAGCATGTGCCAGTACACCTGGCTAACTTTTTGTATTTTCAGTAGACATGGGGTTTCACCATGTTAGCACAGGCTGGTCTCAAACTTCTGACCTCAAGTGATCTGCCTGCCTCAGCCTCCCAAAGTGCTGGGATTACAGGGGTGAGCCACTGCGCCTGGCCATGGATTTTTGACTTTTGAAAACTTTTGTGTTGTTCAGGCAATGATTTTTGAGTTAAATCATGTGGATACATATTTTTTATTTTAATTTTTAATTTTTTATGGGCTTATAATAGTTAGACATATTTTGGTACATATGATATTTTGGTACAAGCGTATAATGTGTACTGATTAAATCAGGGTAATAGGAATACCTATGCCCTCAAACAATTAATATTTGTTTGTGTTGGAAACAATCCAAATCCACTCCTCTCGTTATTTTGAAATATTCAACAAATTGTTTTTACATGTAGTGACTCTATTGTGCCACTAAACACTAGATCTTATTCCTACTATGTAAGTGAATTTTGTACCAATTAACCAATCCCTCTTTACTCCCCCACTCCTCACTATTTTTGCAAACTTCTAGTAATGATCATTTTACTCTCTACCTCTGTGAGATCAATTTTTTAGCTCCTCCATATGAGTGAGACCATTCAGTATTTATTTGTCTTTCTGTGCCTGGCTTATATCCATGTTATTGGAAATGACAGAATTTCATTTTTCTTTAATGGCTAATAATATTCCATTGCACATATGTACCACATTTTCTTCATCTATTCATCTGCTGATGGACACTTAGGTTGCTTCCATATCTAGGTTATTGTGAAGAGTGCTGCAATAAACTTGAGACTGCAGCTATCTCTTTCATATGCTGATTTCCTTCCAGTCTAGTAGTAGGATTGCTGAATCATGTGGTAGTTCTATTTTTAGGCTTTGGGGAACTATCATACTGTTTTCAATAGTGGTTTTACTAATTTACATTTCTATCAACAATGAACGAAGATTCCCCTTTCGCTGCATTCCTGTCAACATTTTTCATTGCCTGTCTTTTGGATAGAAGCTATTTTAACTGGGGTGAGATGATATATCATTGTAGTTTTGATTTGCATTTCTCTGATGATTACTGATATTGAGCATTGTCTCATATATATGGTGGCCGTTTGTATGTCTTCTCATGAGACATACCTCTTCAGATCTTTTGTCCATTTAAAATTTATTTCTTTCAATAGCTTTAGAAGTGCAAGTGTTTTTTTGTTAACATGGATGAATTGTTTAGTAGTAAAGTTAAGGATTTTAATGCACCAGTCACTCAAGTGATGTATTTTGTACCCAATAGGTAGTTTTCGATCCTTCATCCTCCTCTTCCCTATCCCCTTCTGAGTCTCCATTATTCATTATACCACTCTGTATACCTTTGTATACCATAGTTTAGCTCACGCTTTTAAGCAAGAACATGCACTATTTGATTTTTTGATTCCTGAGTTACTTTACTTAGAATAATGACCTCTAGTTCCATCCGGGATGCTACAGAAGACATTATTTTGTTCTTTTTTATGTCTGAGTAGTATTACATAGTATGTATGTATACTACATTTTCTTTATCCACTCATTGATTGATGGATTAGTTTGATTCCATATCTTTGCAATTGTGATTTGTGTTACAAATCACATATACACCTGTATATACAGGTGTCTTTTTGATATAATGACTTTTTTCCTTTTGGGTAAATACCCAGTAGTAGGATTGCTGGATCAAACGGTAGATATACTTTTAGTTCTTTGAAAAACTCCTTACTGTTTTCCACAGAGGTTGTAATATTTACATTCCTATCAACAGTGCACAAATATTCCTTTTTCACCACATCTATGCCAATATCTGCTGTCTTTTGACTTTTTAATAGTGGTAAGTCTGGCTGGGGTAAGGTGATACCTCATTGTGGTTTTAATTTTCATTTCCCTCATGATTAGTAATGTTGAACATTTTTTTCTATGTTTGTTGGCCATTTGTATATCTTCTTTGAAAAATGTCTATTCATGTCCTTTGTCAGTTTTTTAATATAATAATAATTATTTTTTGCTGATATGCTTGAGTTCCTTGTAGATTCTGGATATTAGTCCTGTGTTGGATACATAATTTGCAAATATTTTCTCACATTCTGTAGGTTGTCTGTTTATGCTGATGATTATGTTTTATGCTGTACAGAAGGCTTTTAATTTAAGTAGGTCCCATTTATTTATTTTTATTTTTGTTGCTTTCACTTTTGGGATCTTAGTCATAAATTCTTTGTCCAGATCAATTTCCAGAAGAGTTTTTCTTAGGTTTTCTTCTAGAATTTTTATAATTTCAGGTTTTAGATTTAATTATTTAATCCATCTTGAGTTAATTTTTGTATATGGTAAGAGATAGAGATCCAGTTTCATTCTTCTACATGTGGCTATCCAATTTCCCCAGCACCATCTATTATTCAATAGACAGCTGTCCTTTCCCCAATTTATGTTTTTCTATGCTTTGTCAAAGATGCACTGGTTGTAAACATTTGGCTTCATTTTTGGGTTCTCTATTCTGTTCCATTTGTTTATGTATTTATTCTTATACCAGTACCATGCTATATTGGTTACTATAGTCTTGTAGCATAATTTGAAATTGGGTAATGTGATGCCTCCAGATTTATTCTTTTTGCTTAGGATTGCTTTTACTATGCAGGCCCTTTTTGGTTCCATATGAAATTTAGGCTTACTTTTTCTAATTCTGTGAAAAATGATGTTGGCATTTTGATAAGAATTGCATTGAATAGGTTGATCGCTTTAGGCAGCATGATCATTTTAATGATATCGATTCTTCTAATCTATGAGCATGGGATGCATTTTCATTTGTTTGTGTCGTCTATGATTTCTTTCATCAGTGTTTTTTAGTTCTCCTTATAGAGATCTTTAACCTCCTTCATTAAGTAGATTCCTAGTTTCTTTCTTTCTTTCTTTCTTTTTTTTTTTGTAGCTACTATAAAAGGGGTTAAGTTCTTGATTGAATTTTCAGTTTCGTGACTGACGTATAGCAGTGCTACCAATTTGTGTACATTGATTTTGTCACCTGAGACTTTACTGAATTCATTTATCAGACCTAGGGGTCTTTTGGAGGAGTATTTAGGGTTTTCAAGGTGTAAGATCATATCATCAACAGAGACAGTTTAACTTTCTCTTTTCCAATTTGAAAGTCTTTAATTTTTGTTCTTTTGCCTGATTTCTCTGGCTAGGACTTCCAGTACTATGTTGAAGAGAAGTGGTGAAAGTGGCCATCCTTGTCTTGTTCCAGTCTTTAGGGGAAATTCTTTCAACTTTTCTGTGTTCACTATGATGCTGGCTGTGGGACTGACATATATGGCTTTTACTATTTTGGGGTATGAACCTTATATACCTAGTTTGTTGAAGGTTTTTTTTTTTTATCATAAAGAGATTATGGATTTTATGAAATGCTTTTTCTGCATCTATTGAGATGATCATTTCGGTTTTGTTTTAAATTCTGTTTATGTAAGGAATCACATGTATTGACTTGCATATGATGAAAGATCCTTGCATTCCTGTAATAAAACCAGTTGCTCATGATGAATTATTTTTTTCAATGTGTTGTTGGATTCAGTTTGCTAGTATTTTGTTGAGGATATTTGTATCTATATTCATCAGTAATATTGGTATATAATTTTCTTTTCTGTTATGTCCTTTCTTGACTTTAGTATCAGGGTGATATTGGCTTTGTAGAATGAGTTAGGAATAATTCCCTCCTTAATATTTTGGAATAGTTTCAGTAGAACGGGTGAGAATTCTTTCAATGTCTGGTAGAACTTGGCTGTGAATTTCGCCCTTGGATTTCTTTGTTGGCATTTAAAAAAACAGTACTGATTCAATCTTACTGCTTGTTTTTGGTCTGTTTGGGACTTGTATTTCTCTCTGATTTAGCCTAGAGGGGTTATATGTTTCCAGAAATGTGTGCATTTTCTTCTTTGTACATAGAGATGTTCATAGTAATCACAAATGATCCTTTTATATTTCTGAGTTGTCAGTTGTAATGTCTCCGTTTTTATTACTAGTTGGAGTTATTTGAATCTTCTCCCTTTTCTTGGTTAATCTTTTGTCAATCAGTTTTATTTATCTTTTCAAGGACCCATCTTTGGTTTTATTGATCTTTTGTATGTCTTTTGGTTTCCATTTCGTTTAGTTCTGCTCTGATCTTTGTTATTTTTTTTTTCTTCTGACGGCTTTAGGTTTGGTTTATTCTTGTGTATTCTTGTGCCTGTAGTTCCTTGATGTATGACTTTAGGTTGTCAATTTGTGGACTTTCAGATTTTTCAATGTAGGCATATAGCACTATAAATTTTTATCTTAGCAGTGCTTTTCTGTATCCCAAATGTTTTGATTACTTGTGTCTCTATTACCATTTATTTCAAAACAAAATTTTGATTTCCATCTTGATTTGTTAACACAAAAATTATTCAGAAGCAGATTGTTTAATTTCTATGATTTTGTGTGTTTTGAGGAATTTTTGGAAATTGATTTACAGTTTTATTCCACTGTGGTATGATGAAATGCTTATTGTGATTTTTTTTTTCTAATGTATTAGGACTTGTTTTACGGTCTATTATGTGGTCTGTTTTGGAGAATGTTGCATATGGTAACAAGAAGAATGTGTATTCTGCAGCTGTGTAAAATGTTCTTTAATAATCTGTTAGATCTATTAGCTCTAGAGTGCAGTTTATGTCCAGTGTTTCTTTGTTGACTCTCTGCCTCAATGATCTCTCTAGTGCTGTCAGTGGAGTGTTGAAGTCTCCCACTATTATTGTGTTGCTCTCTATTCCTTTTCTTAGGTCTAGTAGTAATTGCTTTATAAAACTGGAAGCTCTGGAGTTAGGTGCACAAAATCATCCAGAGCTTCCAATTATAGATATATTTTACATATATGTATATAACATACATACATACATGTTATATACATATATAACATTTATATATACATATATAAATATACATGTATAAACATATATACATAACATATATGTATATATAAAATATATCTATAATTGGAAGCTCTGGATGATTTTGTGCACCTAACTCCAGAGCTTCCAGTATTTTATATATACATACATGTTATATGTATCTTACATATATTACATAAAAATATATGTATATAATACATGTATGTATAGATTATATATGTATACTATATTATATACATATATTACACATATATACATTTAATTATGTATGTATATATTTTATATATATTTAGGATTATTTTTTGAATCAATCTTTATATTATTATATAATGACCTTTTTCTTTTTCTACTGTTGTTGCTTTAAAGTCTATTTTATCTGATATACAAATAGCCACTCCTGCTTGCTTTGGTTTCTATTTGCTTAAAATATCTTCTTCCATCCTGTCGCCTTGAGTCTATAAGTATCCTTACATGTTAGATGTGTCTCTTGAAGACAGTAGATATTTAGTTTGTAACTTTTAAATCCATTCTGCCTATCTGTGTATTTTAAGGGGAACATTTATACCATTTACATTAAATGTTAATATTGAGATGTGAGGTATTATTCCATCATCATGTTGATTGTTACCTATTGAGATGTGAGGTATTATTCCGTCATCATGTTGATTATTACCTAGTGACTTTGTTGTCCTAATTGTGTTATTGTCTTATTAGCCCTAAATTTTTTACTTTCAGAGTTTCTATTTTGCTGTATATCAAACTTCTGTTTCAGGATTTAGAACTCTCTTTAGCATTTCTTGTAGGGCTGGTCTTGTTTTGACAAATTACCTCAGCATGTGTTTGTCGGAGAAAGACTTTATTTTTCCTTCACTTATGAAACATAGCTTTGCTAGATGCAAAATTCTTGACTGACAGTCAGTCTTTTTAAGAGGACTGAGGATAGGATCCCATTCCGTTCTGGCTTGCAAAATTTCTTCTGACAAGTCTGCTGTTAGTTCGACATGTTTGTCTTTACAGATTACTTGATGCTTTTGTCTCACTTCTCTCAGAACTCTTTTCTTCATGTTGACTTTAGAAAGTCTGATGACTATATACCTTGGTGACGTCCTTTTTGCAATAAGTCTTCCAGGAATTCTTTGAAATTCTTTTAAGTCAGGGAAGTTTACTTCAATAATTTCTTCAAATAGATTTTTCAAACTTTTTGCTTTTTCTTCTCCCTCAGGAATATCTATAATTCTTAGGTTTGGACATTTTACATAATCTCATATTTGCTGGAGACATTTACAAAAAATTATTTGAGTTCTTTTTTCTTTACTTGTGTCTAATTGGGTTCATTCAAAAACCTTGACTTCAACCTCTGAAATTATTTCTTCTACTTGTTTTAGTTTGTTGTTAAAACGTTCCACTGCATTTTGTAATGTCCTCAATGTGTCTTTTATTTTCAGAAATTCTGATTGTTTTTCTCTAAAATATCTATATCTTTAGAATTTTTTTCATTTATATTCTTTATTTTTTTAAAATATCTGTTAGTTTTGACCCTTTTAATATCTCCTTGAGTAATGTAATAATCAACATTTTGTATGATATGTCAAAGGTTTTTGCCTTTGTTTGGATTAACTGGTGAAGAGTTAGTGTGATCTTTTAGGGATGTATAGAACTCTGTTTTTTATACTGCCAGAATTATTTTCTGATTTATTCTCATTTATGTAGACTATTTCTTCTATTTATGTTTGGATTTATTTTTGAGCTGACCTTTTAAAATTTCTTTTTTCCCCCTTGAATATATGACCTTAATGTTTATAGTTTATTTTCACCTCGCTTCAGCTCTGGGAGCTTTTTGTGGAAAAGTCTCAGGAAATTCCTTGGTTATAGAGAAACTCTGTGCAATGTCTTTCTCAGATGCTGGTTGTAGTAGTGTGTGCTATTAAGATTAGACAGGCACCGTCTTTCATCTGCAAGAACGCTAATGTTCCATAAAGAGAGGGACTGTGACTCTACCTCTTGTGCAAGCCTGAACCTGGAGGGCATGCTTCCTGTTGAAATGCAGTGACTCTGAAGTGTTACAGAAAGACTGTCTACAGATGCACCCATGCTAAGCTGCCACAGAAGAAGCCCCAGGTGTGTGTGTAGTCGTGGCAAAGGAGAGAATAAGTCCCCTTCTCCAAGGCCTTTTATAAGCACAGGGCTTCCTGACTGTTGGGATAGAGCTGCAAACTTTCCCCACTGAGCCTGGCATTACACCTGTGCTTGTTTTGAAAGAAACTTTCTACAAATGGAAAGTTCAAGGACTCACCGCCTGTAGTCTGTCCCTGGCTCCCCACCAACTGGAAGCTTTCTTAATGTGGTGCACTTCCTCTTCTCCTAGGAGTAGCAGTACCTCAGGGCCAGACTACTGTGAAACCTGCTGCTCCTCTGGGTCTAGCCACCCTTTTATCTATTTTAAAAATTTTTTAGATTATGTTTTTCAGTTTCTTATATATTCCTGCAAGTAATCACTTGTCAATTGAGTATCATAGTTTGCAAATTTCTTCTCCATTTCTGTAGTTTTTGTTTTCAATTTTTCAGTCTTTTTTTTTTTTTTTTTTTTTTTTGCTGTGCAGAAGCTGTTTAGCTTGATATGATCCCACTTGTCCATTTCTCCTTCTGTTGGCTATGCTTTTGAGGTCTTAAGAAAGTAAGGCCAATACGATCAAGAAAGTATTATCTAACCAATATCCTGAAGTTGTTTCCCTTATGTTGTCTTTCTAGCAATTTTACATTATGAGAGTCTTACATTTAAGTCTAATCTATCTTTTAGTTGATTTTTGTATAAGAGATAACAACTCAGTTTTATTAATCTGCTTATGGATATCCAGTTTTCTCAGCACCATTTATTGAAGAAGATGTTCTTTTCCAAATATATGCTTGTAGTGCCTTTGTTGCAAATCATTTGATTGTAAATATGTAGATTTATTTCTGGTTTCCATATTCTATTCCATTGCCTTTTGTGTTTGTTTTTATGCCAGTAGCATGCTGGTTTGGCTATCATAGCTTTGTAGCATATTTTGAAGCCGGATATTGTGATGACTTGAGGTTTGTTCTTTTTGAACAGGATTGCTTTGGCTAATCGGAGTCTTTTGTAGTTTCATATAAATTTTAGAATTCTTGTTTCTTTTTATGTGAAGAATTTCATTAATATTTTGGTAGGAATTGCATTAAATCTGTAGATCACTTTAGGTAGTATGGTCATTTTAGCAATATTGATTCTTCCAATCCATGATCACGGGGTATTTTTAAATTTTTCTGTGTCTCTTCAATTTCTTCCGATGGTGATGCATTTTATTTTAGAGATCTTTCACTATTTTGTTGCTCCTAGATATTTTTTAGCTATTCTAAATGGTATTGCTTTCTTGGTTTATTTTTCAGATAGTTTATTGTTGATATATATAAATACTATTGATTTTTTAAAAGTTGTTTGTGTATCTTGCAACTGTATTGAATTTCTTTAACAGTTTTAATTTTTTTGGTGTGTGAAATCTTTAGGACTTTCTAAATATAAGATTATATTACCAAAAGTAGCATTAAGAGGAAGATTTACAACAATAAATGCTTACATAAAAAAGTAGAAAGACTCCAAATAAATTACTTAATGATGCATCTTGAAGAATTAAAATGAAAGCAATCCAAACCCAAAATTAGCTGAAGAAATAAAAAAATCAGAGCAGAAATAAATCAAATTGAGACAAAATACAAAAGATCAATGAAAGAGAAAGTTGCTTTTTGGGAAAGATAAGCAAAACAGAAAAACCTTTAGCCTGATTAAAGATAAAAGAAAGATGACTCAAATAAATAAAATCAGATACGAAAAAGGAGACATTACCACAGATATCACAGAAATTCAAAAGGTCATTAAGGATTAGAAACTATTATAATCAAATATATGCCAATAAATTAGAAAACCTAAAATAAATTGATAAACCCCTAGATACATATAACCTACTAAAATTAAGCCATGAAGAAATAGAAAACCTGAATAGACCAGTAATAAATAACAGGATGGAAGCAATAATAAAAAGTCTCTCAACAAAAATAAAGCCCAATATCAGATAGCTTAACTGCTGAATTCTACCAAATATTTTAAAATATTTGTGTGTTAAGTCCATTTGGTCTAAAGTGTCCAGTTGTATTTTATTTTGTTGGTTTTCTCTCTAAATGATCTATCTACTGTTGAAAGTCTAGTATTGACCTTTTTTACTCTAACTGTGTTACTGTCCAAAACTTCCATATCTATTTATATTTGCTTTATATCTTTAGGTGCTCTGATATTAGATGCATGTAGATTTATGATTATTTCTTCTTTATTAATTAACCCTTTTACTATTATTTAATAACATTCTTTGACTCTTTTTACAGTTTGTGGCTTAAAGTTGATTTTGTTTGAAATAAATGTAGAGACCACTGTTCTTTTTTAGCTTTCAATTTCATGAAATACTTTTGCAGTTCCTTCAAGTTCA
Organism: Mandrillus leucophaeus; assembly: GCF_000951045.1. Lineage (NCBI taxonomy): Eukaryota > Metazoa > Chordata > Mammalia > Primates > Cercopithecidae > Mandrillus > Mandrillus leucophaeus. The sequence goes on along the minus strand of NW_012109997.1, from coordinate 84,636 downwards.
GTCTATGTGTGTCTTCAAAGCGGAAGTGAGTCTCAATAGGCAGCACATGGTGGGGTCTTGTTAATTTTTGTTTTGTTTTTGTTTTTAGACCCATTCAATCAATCACTCTACAACTTTTGATTGAATTTAATTCATTTCTATTCAGAGTATTTATTGATAGGTAAGGTTTCACCATTTTCAATTTGTTAATTGTTTTCTGGATGATTTTTATATCCTTTGTTTCTTTCTTCCCCTCTTGCTGGGTTTGTGTGTGTGTGTGTGTGTGTGTGTGTGTGTGTGGTTTGAGGATTTTATGTAATGACATGCTTTGGTTCTCTTCTCTTCATCTTTTGTATATCTACTATAGGTTTGTGCTTTATGGTTACCAGGATGCTTACATATAACATTTTATATTTATAACAATCTGCTTTAAGATGATAACAACTTAACTTTGATTTCATATAGAAACTCTACCCTTTTACTCCCCCTGAAAAAAATTATGTTTTTGATGTCATTCTTTACATATTTTTATATTGTGTGTTGATTAAAAATTATGGTAGCTATTATTTTATTAACCTTTATACTGGACATATAAGTGACTGATTTACCACCATCACTGTATTAGAATATCCTAAATTTGCCTATATTCTTACTACTTCCAGTAACTTTTATACTTTCATGTGTTTTTATGTTACTAATTACTAATCTTTTGTGTGAGCTTGAAGAACTCCCTTTGGCATTTCTTGTAAGGCAGGTCTAGTAGTGATTCGTTTCCTCAGCTTTTATTTTTCTAAGAAAATATTTTTCTCTCTTCCATTCCTGAAAGATGGCTTTGCTGAAAATAAGGTATTTTTGTTTGGTAGGTTTTTTTTCTCCATTCTTTCAATACTGTATACATTTTTTCCCAGTCCTTTCTGACCATGGAAATTTATTCCTGAGAAATCAGCTGATAGCCTTACAAAGGTTCCCTAGCAGAGGAACCTTTTTTTTGTTGTAGTTGTTGCTTTCAAAATTCTTTGTCTTTGACATTTGTCTGATTAAATATAACTTGGTAAAGTATTTTGGATTGAATCTAATTAGAAACCTTTGAGCTTCTTGTACTTGGATATTAATATTTTCCCCAGATTTTGGAAGTTTCGGCCAATTATTCTTGTTTTTTCCCCTTTATTACATTTATTACGAGACTAATGAAGGATTTTATTTTATTTTATTTAAAATTGTGTATATTTAAGGTATACAACACTGTAAACAGTGAAATGGTTACTATAGTCATGAAAATTAGTAGACTTATTATCATACATAGTCTTTTAAAATAAGCTTTCTGTCCCTTTCTCTCTCTGTTCTCCTGAAACATTGAGAATGTGAAAATTAGTTTTCGTTATGGTTTCCTATTAACTCCACAGGCCTTCTTCCGTTCTTTTCATTCTTCTTTTTTTCTCCACTGGTAGAATAGTTTCCAATGAACTATATTTGAGTTTGCGGATTCTTTCTTCTGTTGTATCCAGTTCACTGTTGATGGTCTCTTTTGCATTTTTCATCTAACTTATAGTACTTTTCACCTTCAGTATTTCTGCTTGGCTCTTTTAAAAATAATGTCTATGTCGTTATTTTTTAACTTCTTGTTTTGCTTATGTATTGTTTTTCTGACCTTCTTTTTACCTCTCTGTGCTCTCTTGTAGCTGTTAGTTTCCTTAAAATAATTATTTTACATTTTTTGTTAGCCAATTTGTAGATGTTCGTTTTTTTGTGGTTAGTTACCAGAAACTTAGTGTGTTCTTTTGGTGATGTTGTGTTTTCTTTCTTTTTCTTCATGTTTCTTATTGCTTATGTTGATGTGTGAACATTTGATGGAGCATCACCTCTTTCAGACTTTGCGATCTGGTTTCAGTGAGAAAAGAGTTTTACCAATGAGTGGATGTGAAGGTGCTGGTTTGGCAGGGTGCAGCAATTTCAACTCCATTGAGGGTGCAGTCTCCATGTACTTCTGCTAGCTGATTGATAAAGACTGCAGGGACTTTCAGTGGCCAAGGATGTGGGTGTCCACAGTGGTGGCAAGGGCTGTTGCTGTCTCAGTGGCAAAGACTGTTGGGGTCCTCCTAATCTTTCCATTCCATGAGGGAAGTTGTGGCCTTAGCTTTTGTGTTAACAGTGTTGGTGCTATTGTAGTGGCCATGGAGCTGGGGTCTTTCTAGAGTGCGAACATGTGCAGAGCAACAGTATCTCTCAGATGCAGAGCACAAACCTGTCTGCTGGAGTGGTGGCTCCGGCATTTGATGTTCAAGTTTGTGTGATGTGGCTGCAGAATTAGGGTCCAGAAGGCAGACATTTGTGGAGTGACATTAGTTCTGGGGTCTGGAGCATGGGCTATTTCACTGTGGTTATGGCTCTGATGTTTGAGGCACAGGTACTCATGGAGTGATGGTGGGACTTGGGATCAACAGCATGGGCATGCAGAGTGACCATAGCTTCAGGACTTAGGCTGAGGCTACCCTGCAGTGGTAGTGTCTCCTACACCTGAGGCATTGGTGTGTGCTCTGCAGCTATGGAGCCAACATGTAGAGCACAGGCATTTATAGAGTGGCCAAAGTTACAAAGCTCTGGGCACATACAGGGTTGAGGGGGTGGCCATGGTCCTGGGTCAGCACAACAGTGGCTCTTTCTTGATGGGATCATCAGGAGCAGCTTCTCCCTTTCTGAGGCGAACATCAGCACTAATGATGTCTGTCCTCTGCAGAGCAGGCCTCTGAGGATCTCAGTGACACCCACTGTATGGCTTACATTGATAGCCTCTTCCTTTGTTCTCTGTCCCTAGCCTCCTCCAGACATCTCAGGTAAGTCAGTGTCCTCAGTGAGCATTTCTGTGCAATTATTTCCCATTTTTTGTTCAATTAAATTGCTACAGTTTCTTAATTGGAGCCTTGAATCCTCTCAAGGCTATTTTTGTTCATGACCAGCTGTCTAATTGCTGTTTTTTGTGAAGGCATTAAGGCTGGTGTCTCTTACTCTGACATCTTGCTGACATCACTGATGGATTTCTGTTAATAAGATCCTAGCATCTGTGTCTTCATTCATAATATGTGCATAGCCTATCCCCTCCTGTGGAAATTTTCTTTAATGGCCTGTTTCTCCATGAAAATTTTCCTAAATCCTCATTGGAATAAATTATCTTTTATCTTAGAACATATAGAATATTTAGATCTTTGTTGTAGAATATTGTGTTCTCACTTGTTTTCTTGTTGTGAGCATGCCCGTAAATTGTAGTGTGAGCCATGGACTATGGTGTATTCAACATTTCTACATCCACAAATATACTAGTTCATTGTGCACAGTAAATATTTCCTAATAGTTGTGTTGAAATTGGAGCCAATTATACAAATGTTTTAAGGTTGTCATAGGCTTAAATAAAGATAACCAGCATTTCTGTGAAAGAGGTCATTGCAGTTACATGGACTTTCTTATAAATATATGAATGTATTTTCCCTCGTTGGTCTATCTTTGTAGAATAGGAAAAAATATGGTAGATAATTGTAGGTGAGGGCAGTTACCAATATAATCTGCATATATTTTCATTTCTTATTGTCATTTGAAGTAAAGTTATTATAAGGCCCAATAAAATGTTGCTCATCTGAAAAGCACTGTGTCTTTACATGATGCCATTAAATATTAGGTGTTATTAGGCCTGGGAAAGCTAATTATGGCTGTTTATTCCCTTATATATCACACTGTTAATACTACTATAAAACCCTTATCATAACTTTCTGTTTATTTTCTCTGAGCTACTTGACAGAAAGACTGCCTTCTTTATCTCCTAGCTTTTAATATTGGGAGATAATACAATTCATACTGCATTCTACATACTCAAACATATTTGTAGAATAAATACATTGTCTCCTTTGGATTTTAAGTCTGCCACCTGGAACTATAGAACTCTTTCTATTTCTTAATAAATTTTGTCATGACATATGGCTTTAAAAATCTTTAAATGTATTTTAGGTAAAATATAGTATTGTCTCTATAAGCTTAATTTTAACTTTTGAAGACATGATTAAAAGTATAAATAGAAGTTTATTTATAAGAGTTTACAAGAATATTGTGTAATGATTTGGTCTGACAGCTGTTGAGTTAAAATTCTCATGTTTATTCTAATAAATGTTTCTCAGACACATTCAAAGAGAAATTTGCTGCTGGTGCGTCATGAACCTTCATAAGTAAAATTAGCATCAGTTATGTAGACAAAAAACAGAGAAAAGACTGTTACTACTTCACTAAGTTTTCTTCTACTAAAGGACAGAATATCATTAATAATTCATGTTATTACAATCATAAAGTTTATGGTAATAACTAACACTAACTTTGCTTATACTTATTTCCATTTCCCAGTAGATTAATCTACTCCTGATTTTTAGAGGAAAAAATAGTGGTCCATTTTTTGCCAATGCTGTATAGTAGTTAGCTAGACTGGGATTAGAATCCAAGTGTACGCTTCTTCGCTATCTTTGGTATTGTACCTGTATTACTGCTGATCAATTCTGAGTTACATGAAATACATTACTTACATCTGATTTCTTAATGTTCTTCAATTTTGGACATACTGTATCTATCTTTTCCTACTCAAAGATCTTATCATTCCTCATCTTTATACCCCTACTCAAATAATGCCTTGCACTCTCTGTTATTTCAATTTGTAGTAAGAACCATACTCAGCGTCTAATGTCCATGTCAGTTTTATAAGACTCTTCCTGATTTTTCTCAATTGGATGTAAAACATGTCTTCTGAACTCTGAAAATGTTTTTTATTCTCTTATGACATAATTAATATCCCACTTGTCCCTTAGTTATTTGCACTTTCATATACTCCAACAAAAATACAAGCTTTGAGACTATAAGAATTATATCTTATCCATCTTTGTATCCACATGGATATTTGACATAATAGAATAGTAAGGTCTTGTATTTGTAGAGCCCTATTCAGTTTATAAAATATTTTTAAAATTCCTGGTGATATAAAGAATATTTTTTTTTCAAAATTTTAACTTTTTAAGCGGAAATGACCTGAGTCTAAAGTGGCTTGCATATAGAACCCATTCATCAGGTGGGGAAGTAGACTGACTAATTTCCAGAGTGTCTTTCCTGATAGTCTAGAGCTTGATTCTAATAACAATTTCAGGTAGAAGAGGAAATTTGAAAAACATATTTTCTACTAGATTATAAATACCCTAGATACCAAAATATGAGTGCCTCAGAAATGCTTACATTTCTGATTATAATATTTATGTAGATTGTCCACTGATGGCTTTTGTCAATCAACCAGAGTAGTAGTTTCTAAGTTATTACTGTGGAGTTCAAAACCTTGTGCAAAGCACAGGGAGTAGACAGGAACTACAGAAGGGTCCCAGACCACACACTAATTAGTAAAAATTTTAGTTTATTTATTAATTATATTGGAGTGCTTGAAAAAATATGTATTTGATAACAGGGGAAGGGTAGGAGGGACAGATTGGGAGAAAAATAGAGAAAGAGAAAAAGAGGAGGAGAAGGAAGTGAGAGAAGAGGGGAAGAAAAGGGGTAAAGAGGAGAAAAAGAAAGGAGAGAAGAAGGGAAGTAAGAGAGGGAAGGAAAAAAATGCCCTGATCTAAGGAATTAAATGCATGAGGAAGAATGGAGACTCTCACAGGAGTACCTGAAAAACATCAACTGAAAAATTAATACCAATTCACACTTAGTTCAAATAAACATGCAAATAGGAAGACAAAAACAAATGTTCCATGTAATATATATGTGTGCGTGTATGTATGTGTGTGTGTGTATATGTGTGACTGTGTGTGTGTGTGTATTTATTTATACTTTCCTTTTTACTAATATATGAAATGATAGCAGGGAACAAATTTTTATTGAGCAATTTTTTCCAATCTAAACATACAAAGGAAAGAGACTAAATTGAGAATGCTAAAAGTTAACTTAACTGTCATTTCTGACTGATTATTAAATGTCAGAAATAAAAGGGATATGCACTGTATTATTTTTTCTACTTATTAAAATCTCTGTTATGAGGATATATCAGAAAGTTAATTTCTTGATTTCGAGCAAGGAAATAAAATACCATGACGGTTACAGTGCTCTTTCATTTTTGAGTGACAAGACATTTCCTTTGGTTACTTCATCAGAGATTTATATTCCTTATGTTTATTGTACAGAGATTCAAGCACATTCAACCTGCACCTGAGAGTTTAAGTCAGAAAGATGAAACAAGAAAGAAGAGTGAACTATATTGTTGCCACATACAGAGATACATAGACCAATGAAAAACTTGTTTGTATGACCCTAATATGGTTTGGCTGTGTCCTCATCCAAATTTCATCTTGAATTTTAGTTCCCATAATCCCCAAGTGTTGTGTGAAGGCCCAGGTCAGAGGTAATTGAGTCACAGGGGTGGTTACCCCCATACTGTTCTCATGATAGTGAGTGAGTTCTCATGAGACCTGATGATTTTATAAGGATCTTTCCCCTTTGCTCAGCACTTATCCTTCCTGTCGCCCTGTGAAGAAGGTATGTTTCTTTCCCTATGCCTTCTGCCATGATTGTAAGTTTCCTGAGGCCTTCCCAGCCCTGTGGAACTATGAGTCAATTAAAACTGTTTTCTTTATGAATTACCCAGTCTCAAGCATTTCTTCATAGCAGCATGAGAACAAAGTAATACTGACTCTTCAAAGGGGATAAGAGCAAGACTTTTTTGAAATGCCTGCCAATAATACAGCACTGTAGTAACGTGTTCTGGAGTAGGATTGTGTTTTTAAAATCTAATCCTATATATTTCTAAATTAATAATTTAATGCTTCAGTGTCAATGCTTGTACAATGAGGATTTTGAACTATTTTCCTCATATATTTGTTGTTGCCTGAATGATAGAGTCCATGTCAAAAGCTTAAAATAATATCTGAAAACATATCAAATACTCAGGAAAGGCTAATTGATATCATTATAATGGGCTGCGTAAGTAAAAAAACCAAACATTTAAAGTAATAGTACTGATTATTCTCAATGGCAAGACATCGATTTGTACTGTGCACTTGTGGGATGCTTCAACCCAAATATGGGATAAAAGAAAATGGCATCATGTAAAACTTTTATACGAATTAGAATCCTGGATGTTTGTTACCTTGGACAAATTTAAATCAATTTTTTCTTCATAAAATGGGGAAAAATAAGGTTTTAGTGATGCTTGAATGAGAAGTTCATGTGAGGATTTTATCATAGGATATTAATAAAGAAATATTAAAGTCTCCAACTATAATAGATGTACCCATTTTTCACTCCTGTTCTATTGGCATTTGCCTCTCCTGTTTTTACACTTTGTTGTTAGGTGCGTACTTATTTAGGGTTGTAATGTCTTGTAAGAGACTGACTCCATTCTCATTACGTATGGACCTTGAATAATTGTCCTTCTGAATCTTATCACAGATTTTCAGCTTTCTTTTGATTAGTGTTAACATGTTTTATCTCTGTATTCTTATACTTTTAACATACCTCAGACTGTTTTTAAATTGACTTTGCAGACAGCACAGAATTGCTTCATTTTTAATCCATTCTGATAACATTGTTTTCAATTTGTGCATTTATACTATTTACTTTTAAAATGATTCTTGACGTAGATGGATTTCTATCTATTGTGGTTGCATATGTTTTCTATTCAGTGTACTTGTTTTTGTTCCTTTTATCCTCCTCTTTACCTGCCTTCTCTAGTTTTAATTGGGCGTTTTATATGATTCCACTTTCTCTCCCCTCAGCATATGAGCTTTGCTTCTTATTTTGTATATGTGTTTCTATAGATTTTTCATTCTACATTATAAGTAATCTCAGTTCACTCTCAAATAAAACTATGTCACTTTACCTGTAGTATAATTATCTTATAATAAAGTATTCCAAATTCTTCCCTTTCATATCACATGTTATTGCTGTCATTCACTTCACATATCCACACACTGTAATAATTGAACACATTGTTATGATTATAACTTGATACAGTTCTCTTTTAGATTAACTAACAGTAAGTGAATAACATATTTTATTAATCTTTATTTTACTCTCTGACATCCTGTCTTTAAAGAGATTCAAGTTTCTGACATCATTAACCTCCTCTCTGAAAAACTTCTCTTTTCATAGAATATGTGTGCTGACAATGAATTCTATTTTTGCTTGCTTAAGTCTTTATTTAACCTTTATTGTGGAAAAATAATTTTGCTGAATATACAAATCTAGGTTGATATTTTATTTTTTTAAATTCAAAACTCTAAATATTTTATTGCACTCTCTTCCTACTTGGAATTTCTGCTTAGATGTCCACTGTAATTATCATTCCTTTTTCTCTGCAGGTACACTGTTTATTTGCTTGCTTCTAAACCTTTTCAAGATTTTTTCCTTGTCTTTGATTTTCTGCAGTTGAATATAATATGATTAGATGTAGATTTCAGGACATTGGTCCAGCTTGATATTCTTTGAATTCCGTGAATCTACAGTTTGGAGTCTGTCACTAATTTTGGAAAATTCTGTTATATTTTCTTCAGGTATTTTTTCTGGTTTGCTCTATCACTCTTCTCCATCTTATATTCCAATTATACATATGCCACAATATATGTCATTGTCCCACAATTATGGGATGCTCTGTTCTGTTTATTGTTATTCTTCTTATTATTTTCTTTTTCCATTTCAATTTATGACATTTTTATAGAATATGCACACTTGTTTTTATGCTTGTCCAGTCTACTGATGTGACCACAAAAGGACTTCTTCCTTTCTGTTTATGTGTTTTGATTTCTAGAATTCTCCTTAGAATTTTCATTTCTCTTACTGATCTGTTTTTGAATATTGTTCTACTTTTTCTGTTTGAGAATTTAACCTATTAATCCTAGTTATTTTAAATTCCTACCTGATAGTCTCACCATCTGCATCATATATGAATCTGGGTGTGATGCTTGCTTGTCTCTAGACTTTTTTATTTTTGCTTTTCAGCCTGCCTTTGGATTAAGGAAGAGAAACTAAAGCAAATAGGATTTTAACATGATATTTTTTTGTTAATCTGGCTAATAATTGGACAGTGGAGTTTGCTGTAGCTTTAGGTAACAGAGGCTTTACGTTCTTCTTGTATACTTGTTTTTATCTCTCCTGTTTGCTTTGAACTCAGTGTATACAATTAAATAAAATCATTAGGAGGTCAAGAGACCTTAGAGTGGAACAAAAATGTCACAAAATAATCTCACTGTATTACAAATGTGTGAAACAACTTCATTGAAGGAGATATCTGGCAAGTTGCTGGCTTAAGTAACCTTGGAAATAAGTGGCGTCTATAAGAGTAAAACCCAAAGTATGAATTGTACTCTAGTTAACAAAGATGTTTCTTGTGGCATTTTGAGTTAACAACTCTGGTACTGCTACACGTGTGTACTACAATTGAATAGTTAAGTAAATGGATTTTGCATTGCGGGATCTAGGTTGCTCTTGTTAAAATGAGCGGTTATACATAAGCAAGTGGAGGAGGCTAGACTGATCTACATAATAGTAGATACAGCTAGAGACATAGTGTGAGCTCATGTTTAGCATAACATAGCTACTGATAGTTACATACAGAAATATTTATAAATATGTATATATACATAGTTTTGTATAAACACATATATTCCCTTGCTCTGTCAGTTAAGAGGTCTAAAAACAATGACACTGTAGTAGCAATAAGCACAATTAGCACCCAGCTATTGGCCTCTAATACCATTCCCCAGTTAAAGGAAACTATGAGCCTTTGAGAACTGGTTGATTCTAGCAATGGGGCAGAAAGTATACAATATAACCTTGAAGCATCTTAAAATGCTAGAAAGTAAAATAATACCTACACATACACACAGAAAATCATGAACACAAACACATTGATTGTGGTATGTAAAAGGAACATGGCAGCCCTCCTTAAGAAATTCTGGGCTTTTGATGGCCAAAGTTGGAACTGTTTGAGTAACAACATGAGCAAAATATTATCAAATGATAACTCAAAATATAAAATAAGTACAATTACATATTTACATCATTATATTTATACTTATACTGATATATATATATTTATATTTATACTGATGTAAATAGCTGAATGAATAAATAAATGGGGAAGTAGAAACATCTCTGGTATAGAGAATTCCAAATAATTTTTGTATGTCAACCTCAGAGAAGAGGAGAAAAAATTCCCACTTCTGAATTATGGGTGACATGCAGAGATTTCTTGCCAAAAAATGCATTATGGAAATGGAGGGAGTGCAACTTTATGCTGGAGAAACTAGACAAAGATTATCTGAGCCAGGTAATCAACTTCAACTTTAATAGTAATAAGTCATGTTTATGACATGTACCATTGATATGATGTGATTAAAAAAGTACTTTATCTCTGTGGTCTTTCTACCCAAACCCATAACACAAAACTATTTTGATAAAAATATCAGGCAAATTGCAATATGCGAACTTCTTACATAATACATGACAAATATTCTTTAAACTATTAAGGGTCATCAAAATCAAGGAAACTTTGAGAAACTGTCTCAGCTAAGAGAAGCCAAAAGCAACATGGTAACTATAGATAATGTGATGTCCTGGATAGAATTCTGGAACTGATGTAATATATGGGGTTAAACTCAGGGAATCTGAATAAACTAAGAATTTCAGTTAATAATAATATATTAATTGCAAGGGATAATTGGAAGGACAGCCAAGAAAGGAATGAGGCCAGTAGACCCAAGTTCAGGCAAGCTGATTTATTGTCAGTCCTGCTAGGCTATCTCCTGAGAAAAGCAGAGGAGGCAGCCCCGCTAACAGACTACTGTAGGGCTTTACAGGGCAAGGAACTGGGTCATGGTGGGGGAGCTGAATTGGGTGTGCAGGAGGGCTGAGTCAGGGTTGGGGAGCTGAGTCAGGCGTGCAGGTGTCTTGACCGCATCCTGGAGATGTTTTTTGCCAACTTTGTTATGCGAGGTGAACAGACATGTTAACCGCATCGTGTAAGTGCCTGGAGAAACAGTTACTGGAGGAGCCAGTGAAGGGGGTTTTGTCTTTAGCCCTGGGGGAACTGTGCGGAGGTCACAAAGGACTGCATTGTAAGACCTATGGGAAGGGAGGGGGAACAGTCTGATTGGGGTGACCTCAACATTAATATTGGTTCATTAATTCTGATAAATGTACTATGCTAATGTAAGATGTTAACAGTAGAGGAAATAGGGTATGGAATATATGGGACCTCTGTATACTATTCTCTTAATTTTTCTATTAATTTAAAACTTGCCTAAAACAAAAATGTATTTAAAAATATATTGTACCACTTCCTTCTGGCCTTCATGATTTCAGACAAGAATTCTGCTTTCACTCAAATTGGTGATATTCTATACGTGATGAGTTATTTTTGTCTGATTGTAAGGATTTTTTTGTTATTAATTTTCAGAAGTATAATTAGAAATCTTGCCATACATTTCTCTGGATTTAGCCTATTTTAAGTTCACTTTTCTTCATGAATTGTTAGTTCATGTTTTTATTTTTGTTCTTTTTTGTTTTGCTAAATTTGAAAAGTTTTTAGCTGTTATTTCTTCTAAGAAAAAAATACATTTGATCACATAGGAAAATATTTATGAACTTTCTATTCTATTGTATTAGCCTGTCTGTTTGTCTTTATGTCAGTACAATGCTGTTTGGTTACTGCAGCTTTGTAGTATATTTAAAGTCAAGAAATGTGTGTCCCCAATTTTGTTATTCTTTTTCAGCATTGTGTTATCTATTTGGGATCCCGTGAGATTCCATATGAGTGGGTGAGTTTTTCTATTGCCACAATAAAACATCATTGGGATTTTGACAAGAGATTGCATTACATCTGTAGACAACTTTGGGCAGTATTAACATCTTAACAATAAAAAATCTTTCAATCCATGATCGTGGTATGTCTTTTCATTTATATATTTTCATTTCTTTAATTTCTTTCAGAAATATTTTGCAGATGTTATTGTCCAAGTTCTTCACCTCCTTGGTTAATCACTAAGTGTTTTATTCTTTTTAATGCTGTAAGAAACAAAATCGTTTTCTTAATTTTCTTTTCATAGTAAAATGTGGCAAAATAGTTAGGAAGTTATGATGTTTATATTTTCATTACCAGTTATTTTAGAATCATTTATGTAATTGAAAGTTCATGTAATTTATTTTCTAATCATATCTATTTCACAACCAACTCATACAATTTTTTAAAAATTATGATTGGCTCTTGGTAGTCAGTATGAACCTGTTCCAGCATACCCTGAATAAGGGAGAAAGTAATAAGAAGAGGGTACCATTATAGCCTAACCAGCTCCAATGATGCTACAGTTTATTAACCAACTCTAATGGTCACCTGGTCCACAGGTGAATGAATATTAGCATGAAAATAGGAGATGGTAATGTACAACTATTCAAAGATGCAGAGGTGTGGCCAAGTCTGGAAGTGATGTTATAATCCACAAAAAGCAAAAGAGAAGCAGACAAAGGAAGTCTGGTTTCTTCTCAGACTTCGATTGTGTCAGGCAGGTTTGGATATACTAACCCCAGCATGTAAGGTTTTTTCATATCTAGAAAATATTTCTGGTTAATCCCTTTCATTTCTCAATGTCTTTAAATAATACATTTTGAGCTATTATAATTTTTAGCAAAAACTTCAAAAGACAGAATCTGAATAAATGTCACCATTTCAGTTTTGGTTTTTATTTTGAAAATACTTCCCTGAAAAGAGCGAAACTCTGAAAAATTACCCTTCTTTAAAAATTTTTAGATGAAGTTTTGCTCTGTCCCCAAGTGGGAGTGCAGTGATGCAATCTTGGTTCATTGAAACCTCTGCCTCCCAGGTTCAAGCGATTCTCCTGTCTCAGCCTCCTGAGTAGCTGGGATTACAGGTGCCCGCCACCATGCCCAGCTAATTTTTGCGTTTCTAGTAGAGACTGGGTTTCACCATGTTGGCCATGCTGGTCTCGAACTCCTGACTTCAGGTGATCCGACTGCCTCAGCCTCCCAAAGTGCTGTGATTACAGGCATGAGCCACTGCACCCAGACTTAATGATCCTTTTTTAACAGCCCTTTCTTGATTTTTGTGTGTGTGTGTGTGTGTGTGTGTGTGTGTGTGTGTGTGTGAATGTGATCCATGTAGCGGAGGTGTTTCTTATATATTATTTTTCCTTTTCCTTTTTTCCTCATGTCTATTACTACTCTATTTTATAACATTTATATTCTATATTAGCAAAGTTGTTATCTCAAATTTAATGTTTGTAAGGTTCTTGTCACTAACCAATCTATAGTTTCTCTGTCAGCAGGGTTTATATATTTTTTTTAACTGAGTTATTTACTTTTTTATTCACACTTCTTTTCATTCATCAGCTTTTGGTGTGTTTCTCTCTGTAGTGGATATCATGTTTGCTCATCGTTTGAAATGTCTTGTTATATATAACATTTGTAAGAAACACGTGGAAATTTTATTCTCACATTTTCAAGCTGCATTTCAAGCTTTTTGTCTTGGCCTCGAATAATCAATTTGTAAGGTTATTTCATTCACAAACTAAACCTAAAAATTCCTGATGTGGCATGCTTGTTCATTTGTATGTCTGGATTCCAGTCATACTTACTCTTTACTTTTATTTGTACACATAAATTATACTTCATGAATATAGATTTTCATTCATTAAGAATAAATACAATGTTAATAAATCTGCATTCTCTTACTTTTAAAGGACATTGCTATTGATTGCCATTATTTATGAAGTCATTAGACTTAGGTAGTCAGCAGTGCTTAGAAGGAGGGGAACTTGATAGAGTTAATAGAGTTAAATGCTTTTGTCCATGTGTTGTCACCTATTCTAGTTTGTTGTAGTTTAGACATTGTAAATGAAAATATTTTGCTTCTGATAGTAATTAAACAAAAAATATTTTAAAATATTCACTTTTGGAGTTTCTTGGATTAAAGTTCTTATCAGTTCAGTAATTTTGTATTATTTGGTTTTTAAAATTATCTTCCATTTAATATGGTGTCAAATGAACAATACATACTCAGTTCTTATTCTACATTTAATATGTGGCAAGGTGAAGATATATAGCTGTCAATGGTTAGAATGAAAAATTTACCTTTAAACCATTACATTAGATAAAATTCAATAACTAATGTATATTTTTATTTATATTATGTACATTTTATTTCCATAAGCCAAGTCATGCTTTACAGCACCATGTTGGTTTTCCTCTGTTGAGTTTCCTCAGGTTGATTGCTATAGTATAACTGATGAGATGTAATTTCTGGAGAGAAACCAAGTCGTATGCACATTATTTACTCTCTATCTCAAAATAGCAGAGGCGACAAAAACTCTTGCCCACTGTCAAACTATCACTCTCACTGGCTAAACTGAACCCCTTGGTGGTGAAAAAGACAGTCTATATTTTTCTGCTTCTTACACAGTGTCTAAAGAAATATAAGCTAGATAAAAGAATGCACACAAATCTGTTTCAGCCTCTCAGTACATTAATGTTGCTTTAATAGCATTTTCAAAACCTGTACATGTAAGTGATGTGCTGTGTTGACTTGGAGAAGTTCATGTAGAATGGATAAAAGCAGAGAGTTTCCAGAATTGCTACATGACTAACGACCTTTTTTCAGTGGTTACAGAAACAGAAAATGCCAAGAAACCAGACCAGAGTTGAAGGGTGGTGTAAAGAAGGGGCAAAAAGTAGAACATTATTTCACGGTGTTTGTCTATTGATAGATTGATTGGCTTTAATAAGGTAAAACTTAGATTGAAATGTATAGATCTTAAGTGTAAGTTAAATGATTTTAGACCAATGTGTATATGGTATATTAAACCTCTCTTCTGATTTACATTTCCATCACCTGTGAAAATTTGTGTCCCTTTTCTATTAATTCTACCCTCCTACCCCTGTAACACATACCCCATTCCAGAAAATCCCTTGTGATTTCTTTCAGTACTTAGTTTACTGTCACAGACAAAGTTCCACATACTGATACTAACACTTCATAAGCGGTTAAGTTACTGGTTTGTAAAATCTGTGTATCATCTTGGTCTTCTTGATTAATATTTGCTAAGATTCTAGTGATACCTTTTGACTTGGTGTGTTTAATTTCTCTGGAAATCTACGAATTACTGTCTTCCATATATGCCTATCTTTGAAGGCACTATGTAGAAATTTGGGCAAAAAAAACAGACTATATATTCTGGGATCTCTCTTAAGGGATCAGATCACTTGTATGTGTGTGAAATAAGGAGCATCTTACAATATGGACCCAGTGTTTGTCCAAGTATAATCAAGTATATGGATATTCTGGATCAGTATGATGCTTACTAAAATTCAAATTTCTGAGCCCCAATCAACATAGATAATTTAGAGTTCAATATAGAAAATTTGGAGTTCAAATCGTGATAATAAAATAATCCCTAGCCTTATAAAAAGTAGAATATTATTTACTCTGTGATAAAATTATAAGAAGATATAGTTGTTTTAAACTCAGTATACTCACACTAATGTTTTAAAATAACTTTCTTGTCTATTCTTCAGAAATATTAATTGAACTTAAAAAATAAAAGTTATAAAATTATCTGTATATAAATCAAATTTTAAAAGACTTTAAAAATTATATTTAAAAATTCTGAGCACCAACCAAGAATTCTTAGTGCTAACCAAGGCCAAGGCCTTTAGGTTAATTCACTGAATTTTAAAACAAAAAACGTTTTTTTAAGCTACTTGGGATGTGTGGAGGAAGGGCTCCTTGGAAGAGTCAAAATATTTAAAGCATTGGGAGTTAAACATTTTTAAAAATTTCTTTCAATTTTCATTTTACGTTTATATAAATACCTACATAAGATTCAATAGATTGTACGAGACCTTATAATCTGAGTAATTAAATGCTTGTTTTATGAAGCCTCTCAAATGAACAACCTTGTTCATATTGAAAGTTCCTCTAAATGTCACTGCAATTCCAAATTGCCCTTGGTGAAATTATACCAGTTAGAGAGATTTACATATGAGGTAAGATTGCAATATGAGACAAGAAAGAAACACGTTTTCAGTCTGGAGAGAACTCAGATTTAAAAGGCTCAATGAGAACTACGAATATCAGTAAGGATTATACTCATGAAAACATGTGTCTCCAGAATATGGCCATAGACTAACAATCACCAATCTGTGGCCCAAAAGAAACCTCCAGCTCTGGCACATGAAATTAACTAAAATGTTTCAGAGGAACACAAAGGCAATACTAAGAAATAGTCTCAGAAGGTTTTGAAAAGGTGAACTGACATAAAATTTTTTCCAAAGAACCTGGTGGAACATGAAATTTTGAAGCAGTCAGCTGCTGTTCCAGCTTGGAGGCCAATTTACCCTACCTTTTATCAGTCTTCTACCCTTTGTTACTGGTGGAGGGTGCCCAGGTTCTTGGTATTTTGGACAAAGAATTGTACAAAATGCACAAAACAATGAGGAAAAACACATTTTTTTTTTTTAAACAAAAGTACACTCCACAGAGTGGGAGCAGTGACAAGTAGCTCAAGAGCACTAGTTACAGAATTTTCTGGGATTTAAATAACTTCTAGAGGTTTCCCATTGGTTACTTGGTTTATACCTTATGTAAATGAAATAATGACCTGCAACCAGTCTGATTGGTTGTGGAAGGTGACCGATCAGAGGCTGAAGTGAAATTATTAATACAAAGTTACACATGAAGACTTGGCCTGCAACCAATCTAATTAGTTGCAGGAGGAGACCTATCAGAGGCACTTTCATTTTTCATCTATAATACAGAAAAAGGGGTGGGGATTGCAAAGAGAGTAGCTGCTGATGGTTTTGTTACTTGGAGGTGGAGATGTGGTGTTTTCCTTTTAACTCAGTTCTAGGAAGTCAGTGTGAATTGGCCTAGGGTTCCCTCTGCCTGCAGACCCTATTCTCTTGCCTCACCTTTAAGCTTCATTTTATAAACTAAGTGTCAGCAAACTACAGTAATGGAGGCCAAATCAGACCAAGACGTATTTGTGTAAATAAAGTTTTATTGCAACACAGAATTATTCATTCATTCACATATTTATGGATGTTTTACTGCTACAATAGAGTTGAGTAGTTACAACAGAAATGGTTTGGTCCACAGAGCCTAAAACGTTTACTATCTGACTGTTTACACAAGCATATTTGCTGAACCTTTTTAGACGTAGAGCCTTACAGACAATCAATAGGCAGAGAAGATAGTTAGTGGCAAAGGAATGCTTTGGAAAATCCTCACAAAGAAATTGTGTACAAATTTGACCAAGTGACCAAGAAGTCTGGGACATTCTTTTCTCAGGACAAAGAAGTAAACCTAATATTGAGGACTCTGTGAGACAGTTGGAACTCAGATTCAGTGTAAAACTGAACTACATAGTCATGGACAGGGTGGTCTTGAGCAGGGGGTGATGCCGCATGTCTCAGTTTTACACACTATTACAGAATTGAGGTCCCTGTAGGTGTCAGTGAGGAACTTGACAAATCTTACTGAGGATTCTGCTTGTTAAGCTTTAACAGACTAAGACCATTAGGGACACTCTGGTGTTAGGTTTATTAGCTTGTTACAGGAAAAGAAAATGCAAACGATGGGGAACCATGAAGATTCTCAAAATGGAGAGTCAGGGACGGTCATTTATAGCATTTTGGATACTGGAGGTTATTTATAGCATTTTGGATACTGGAATTAGTCATAAAATGGTCTTCATAGGGATTGATATGATTTTGTAAAATAAGAAGCTGCTGGAAGATCAGTGGTCTTATCTTAAAATATATGTGTCTTGGAGTTACTGTTAGGTCAGCTGAACTGTGCTTTAGCTTAGGACATAGGGTCTGAATAAATGTGTTAAACGGGTTTAAGCTTAGGTAGTTTGTCTTGTGTCATGCTTTGGTACAATTTATCTGTTTTGTGAGTCCTAATACAGTTTTGAAAATATAGTTTCTGTTTCAAGGCTCAGAGTAAGAGAATGCATTGGAATAATAATAAACACATTCAGGCTGGTGAGAAGAAAATGCACTTGAGGATGGATGGGTACAGCTTCCATTTGTACTTTTCTTAAATTGGTAGAGCTTAGTCTATATTTTTTGTAAGATGCCCCTCCCACCTTGTCTACCGGTAACCACTAATAGGAATTAAGAGTGGAGTGACTAAACTCTAGATACTCCTGCCAAGATCCCTCCCTTTTTCTTCCCATTTGACATCTGCAGCTTTATCCCAGTACCTTCTGCTTTAAATTCTAGGGGATTCTCAATGTTCCTTTTAGCCTGTCATCTTCATATAAGTATTTCTTATATTCTATTTGTTTTATTCTTTTCATAGCGTTATCATCTGGCATATATTTCATTTATTTCTTTAAGTATTGGTATCTTCTGTGGTAGGCAGAGTTCTAAAGATGCCTACTCCCAAGATTTCTGTCTTCAGGATACCCAACCAAACATGAACCTAGGTACTTCTGTAAAGGGGTTTTACAAATATAATAAAAGTCCCAAGTCAGTTGACTTTAAGATAACAGAGGTTATCCATCTAGATGGGACTGATTCAGTCAGATGAGCCTTTTAAAAACAGAGTTTCCTCTGCTTGATAGCAGAAAAGAATGTCAGAGATACCTGAAGCATGAGAAGAATTGGATGTGTCACTGCTGGTTTTGAAAATAGAATGGGTCATGTACAAGTAAAAGACACAGGAACTGAGAGTGACCTTTGGTTGACAGCCAACCAGAAAATGAAGACTTCACTCTACAACTGCAAAGAAATGAATTCTTACAACTACTGGAATGACCTTGGAAGCAGATTTTTCTTCAGAGACTCCAGGTAAGAGCCCAGCCCTATTGGCAACTTGGTTTCATTCTTGTGAGAAGTTAAGCAGAGACTCAGGCAAAACCAGTCTGACTTCTGACCTATGAAATTGAGGTAATAAGTTGGTGCTGTGTTAAGATGTTATGTGGGTAGGGATTTTTTTCCATTTGTTTACTGTTAAGCCCTTAGTTCCTAGAATCGAACTTGATATTTAAGAAGCATTTGAGAAATAATTCCAATTAATTTACTTGGCTAAACACCATGAAGAGTGTCATACTGTTTAATCCTATACACAAACCCTAGATATTTAACTGTAAATTCAGTTAGGTAAAAGATGAAGGGTTTGAACTTTGAAGAATCAAGCTAAAAGTTTTCAATAATTTCTGATAAAATTTTATTAAAATTATAAAAGGTATCAATGATATATTTACAAGTGTTTACATCATTTTTTAATGAACTGATTACCAGACACTAAATACCTAGTGTAATGCATGTTTTATTGTGCTTTATGTGACACAAATTAATTTTCAATAGAGGCAGGAAACCTATCTCTAAGGTAATTAGTCATGGTCAAGTCTTAATTATCTTCTTAAATAGGAAAACAACAGGCATATAAAGATATCTACTATGATATTTTTGAGTGGTAATTTCTTTTATTTTGTAATATTCTTTCTACTAAAATAGAAACATTTGGCGATACAGATTTCAACACAAGGACTTTGAAATAATACTCACTTTTCAACACCTTCAACCTTTCTTGTACTGTACATTCTTTCCAAACCTTTCAAGGTGTTTTTATCTCTATTTTCTACATGAGGAAAGTGAGACACAGAGATATTCAGCAACTAGCTCAAGGTCAGAAAGCTTGAATTGGTAAGTCTAAGATTTCAGCACAGGTAGCTGCATATCTAAAATTCCATGCTTGTCTCGTTCCGTTACACTGTCAATCAGTGAATCTTTGTTGATTAAATGCATCTATAATTATTATTTATATATAAATGGATATCCATATTTAAGTATCTATACAGTGTTTGTTACAGAGCTTTATTGAATATGAACAAGATATGATTATTATTTTCCAAGACAAAAATTTTATCTTGGGATCTGTTAAGAAAAACTGGCTTATCTAAATGATAAGGGCAAGAATCTTTTGCAAAACATATGCAGAAGCAACTTTGATTTACAAAATTAATGAATAACCTTATTTTAACTAATTTTCAGTTAACTGAAATTTCTTTTCCTGCCTTCCTGCCGGCCTTCCTTCCTTTCTTCCTTTTCTTTTCTTGTTTCTTTCTACATACATTTATTCAGAGTACACTGTATGACCTGATTTAG
The DNA here is from genome assembly GCF_000951045.1 of Mandrillus leucophaeus. Taxonomy (NCBI): domain Eukaryota; kingdom Metazoa; phylum Chordata; class Mammalia; order Primates; family Cercopithecidae; genus Mandrillus; species Mandrillus leucophaeus. The sequence continues at coordinate 64,464 of NW_012109997.1, read as the reverse complement.
GCTCTAGGCTAAATTAAACATGAGAGATTTGTCTTTCATATTTTGGGAGCTTTGAGAGAAGGATTCAAGGTGATATATTGATGGGGAGCTGAGACTGTAAGATGAGAGATGAGTAGGTGTTAGTCTTAAGAGGGGCCATTTAAAGAAAGAAAGACAGCAAAGAGAGGAATACTCCAGACTGAAATAAAGCAACTAAAATGGAGAATTTGTATTTTAATTTTGTTATCACTGTTTTGTCTTATTTTGTTTTATTGCAGGAACTGAAAGAGGTGTAGTGTTGTTGGATAATAGAGTACATTTTGGGGGTAAGGGACGATATGGAGAGAGAGATTTAAAATGACGAGATTTGTGTTTGCAATGCCTTCTAGGTCACATTAACAAAGTTGAAATGTATGTGGTTCCACTGAAGGGAATGCAGTAAATAGATGTTATATTTGTTCATTCACTCATTCAACTATATGCATTGAAGGCTTGTTTTGTGTACTATGTGCCAGGTGTTGGTGCATTGGTGAGAAGTTACAGACAGCAGTGAATTTCTCATTGTCAGGGGCCTTTCCCTCATGGAGCTTATTATCTGGATTGATGGTTTGGAATGGTCATTTTGGTGTAACATAAATAATAAATAGTAGCAAAGAAAGACCAAATAGAAGGTGCTGGAATAGGAAACAAATAGCGATGATTGTCTGAGCTAGGGACTCAGGATCTAGCAACAAGGATGTCAATGGTGACAGACAAGAGGATATATTGGATGGAGGAGGCATTTAGATCAAACTTCTTTTTGTAAAGGAAGGACAGGGTGAATGGCAGTTACTGTCTATGCTTGTAACTGTATTTTCAGTCCTTGACTAGTAATTTAACCTTGACTCTAAAATAGCTATATTTGAGAAGTCATTGATTCCAAGCATTCTTGATTTTTAAGAATGTTCTATATCTGTTTAACTCACTAATGGGTATTGAATTGATGAATTCAAGCCCTTTTCCCCAATATTTTAAATTCACAAATAAATATTATTATTTGGGTAATGAATATCTTGACTTTTTGGACATTTTCTTTTAATCTTTATAGGAATACAGTCATGTTCAATTAAATAGTACATTACGTGGTAATGAGTTGTTAGTCACTCCTCCTTTACCACAAATATCTAGTAACCTACTCAAAAATTTACATGATCTCTGCCCAAATTGACTGTACTACAACTGCAGTAGCTATTTGTGCATTTATCTTTTGTACTGTGCAATTAGTTCTTGTATAGACAAATTTTCTCTATATTTGATATGTAAGTATTGGCTCCCCTCACCATATCTTAGACAGAAATGTTCAAATATATGTTGTTTGAATTTTCTTCCCTACTCTTATAATAAAAAGTAAATAAATTCACTCTCTTTTTTTCTTAGTATTTAAAAGTATATAACTTTATTATAGAGTTGGTGTTTTTAAAATTATATTTTTGGTTTTAGAAAAGTAAATGTCTTCAACAATTTAATAATTTTCTAAATATTAAGGTTAGAATATAATTATAATTTGAAAAACAATTTATTCATTTACCTCATCCTTTAAATAAAAGAAGAGGTCCTCTATTTATAACCTCTACTTAAAGGCCCCTCCTTTTTTCAAAAAAAAATGATAATTGGAGATATGAAAGGTTGTGAGTTTGTATTTTGGATCTGACAGATTCTACTCTTACACTGCTGATAATTTTTAACATCTCAATGGTTAATTTCTTATTAGCTATAAGATAGCTTATTTGTATATTTAATGGAAGTCACAGGGATAAACTTAGATATATTCGTGTTTAACTTTTCATCTGTTAAATGTATTTGCTTTTGTTTGCGTATTTTTTCATCTCAAGTATTATGCATTCAAAATTCGGTAACATTGTATTATAAATAACGTAGAATAAGTTTGACAGTTTTAGCGAACAATGTGTAGAATTATTTCTTCAAATTATCATAGTCTTTTAATAGTCTTGACCAACTTGGGCAACATAGCAAGACTCTGTGTCTGTACACGATAATAATAATAATAATAAAAGCTGGTCATGGTGGTGCTTGCTTGTAGTCCCTGCTACTCAGGAGGCTGAGGTGGGAGGATCACTTGAGCATTGTAATTCAAGGCTGCAGTGAACAATGATCATGCCACTGCACTCCATCCTGGGCAAGAGAGAGAGAGAACCTATCTATAAATAAAAATAAATAAACAAACAAACAAACAAGTATCATCCATTTTTTGCATTTCATTTTACATTAGATAATTCAGTATCCTTAAATGTTTATGGCCTCAGTATGCAAGCAATTAACATAAACTGATAGGTATCTTAAATGAACAAGCATTTTAAATTACTAATAAAAATAAATAAGCATTTAGAACTATTCTTATTTAAGTAAGCTCTCAAAAAAAACTAGCCTTTACTATTGTAATTTTTATATTGCCTTTAATAGATTAAGGATAAAGTTAGTGAAATAAGCCAAAGCTTAACATTGGAAAATTTATGGACACATTATAGATAATAAAGGGCAGAGAGGAAATAAAGGTTTTGTTTTGTTTTGTTGTTTTGTTTTCACCTGGAAGGTACTTTTATTTGCTCCTCTGGTATTATTTTTGTGATACAAATATTTCCAGTAAACTATTTTTCTAGTAAATGGTTTCTACATAATTCAGTCAGGCTTGCCTTACAATTTATTAAGAGGTGCCTTATGAATGAAACCTGTAATTGGTGTCTGCGGTTTATGTCAAAGTCTAATCCTTTTTTATTACTTAGAAGATTTTAAACATTAATCATATCTATTAAAATGTATTATTTTCCTGTTCAAATAATTATTTCGGCTTTTAATATCCAAACATGATAGGTCAATGGCATTCTCCAAAGAAATTGACAATAGGATTTAAAATTCTATTTCATTTTTTTCCTCATAAACTCCTAATTATATTCTTTTGGCTTTATGAAGATGGACTATGAAATTGACTGATAAATAAGAAAATTTCACCCTGAGGTATAAAAACTGATATGGAAAAAACAGGTTTTGTTAACTATTCAAAGATTATTACCCTACTCTCTGCTGCAGACTCTTGAACATAGAGGGTGCTATTACATTAATGAAGATCATCTTTTAATTCTACGTTGTTCGTAGCTCCTTTTAATGGTAAAACCATTAGTTTCAAGGTATTAAATGACTGCTCTTTGTTAGTCATTTTTAAATTTCTCTCAGTATCTTTTTCAGAATGCCTAAATGAAGTCTTTTCCGTAGGCTTTCATTTGAGATAAGTAAAAATGTGAATGTGAATGCATGGCAATATTTATGGAAAATATTAGCTTGTATGTTAAGTACCTCATGAAGTTTCCTGACAGTACCATGCTTAATTTTTAACACATATAATAACATTTCATAAAAAATCAGTATGAATCACTAAACATTAAATATCAAAAATGATGGAAAGACCAATAACTTTCCTCGGCCTTCTGGAAAGGCACAGATTTTGTCATATTTATGCTGTAGCATAATGCATACACAGACTATTATGTTTTGTCTGAGTGATATGCAATAATTCTGGCAACACATAAAGTCATCCCAGCTAGTTCTTATGTCAATCATTCCTAGAAAAGTTATGTTGTCGAAAATATTTTGATTATTAAATTTCATTGTTCTTTAATTTTTATCTACCTGTCTTGAAAACATAGGCAGTATTTAATCCACTAATAGGTAGGGTTACAATTTTTTCTAAAGTGAGATAAATCAGAAGAGAGATACCAAATTCTTAGTTTGGAATAGTATTCACTCTTTTTCTCCAAGTGCTTAACATTTTACTCACTCCTAAATGTTTACTTCATGTGTAACCACTTGTATTGTATTATTTTCCTATAGCAAAATTCATAAACTGACCCAGCTTCTTGGACTGAGCCTTTAGCATGACAGAATATACTATTGGAATGATTAGACAAGATACAGTTATACAGTTACTGATTATCATCAATTTTCATACAATAGATAGCAGGCAAATAAAATATCTTATAAACAGCACATGTATCAAGAGCCGTACATGTGTTTGTGTCTTTAAACCACTCCAAAATCATTTTCTAGAATGCTTTAACAAGTTAATGTTCTGAAAAAGTAAAGTTATCTTCATGCAAACAAACAAACAACAACAACAACAACAACAACCAGATGACTTTTGCAATGCTGAAATCATCCCAAATGATTGAGTGGCATGTCCACTCAATGTGATGTTACTGAGATATTGAAATAATTGCTTTGTAAATGATTCCACCATTGACTTTCTTCTGTGTATTTTGTTGTTGTTGTTGTTGTTGTTGTTGTTGTTTTTAGATGGAGTCTCACTCTGTCACCCAGGCGGGAGTGCAATGGCACAATCTCGTCTCACGGCAACCTCCACCTCCCAGGTTCAAGCCATTCTCCTGCCTCAGCCTCCTGAATAGCTGGGATTACAGGTGCCTGCCACCATGCCCAGATAATTTTTTGTATTTTCAGTAGAGATGGGGTTTCATTATGTTGGCCAGGCTGGTCTCAAACTCCTGATCTGCCCACCTTGGCCTCCCAAAGTAACACTGACATTTTCAATGAACTTTGAAATAGAATAGAAAATTGTAGTGCACTCCAGTTAGAATTAATTTTAAAAATGTATATTCATGAGCATAGAAAATGCACATGAAAGAAATGCAATAGGTGAATGTTGGGCTGGCAAAATTATAAGTGAATTTTTAAAATTCTGTTATTTTGTTATGTTGTATTTCACATATTGTGTTTGTTTTGTTGTTTTTTCCAAGTTTTACATAGCATAGGAGTTAAGGCATGGGTTCTAAAGCTTATTGGCTCAGGTTCAATTAATCATCAGCTGTGTCACCTTGCTGAATAGTAATCTCTACCTCAGTTTTCTCATCTGTAAAATGGGTATAAAAACAGGATTTAAATGCAATTTCATAGAATTATTATACAAATTAAATGATGTGGTTTCCAGCAGGATGTTTAAAAGTATGTTTAGACCATATTAAGGGCTTGCTATTGTTATTTTCAAGGGTTATAATATTAAGGTGATATTTTATAAAAAATGTGTTTTCAGTTACCAATGCCTAAATCTTTACCTCTATCCATATGCTCTTCAAAGAAAAGATGTTACCAAAAGATGACTTTGTGTGTACATGGTGGCTTTTGACGGTGAGGAAATGACGGTATGATGACCAGTTAATAATATCCTGCTATACTGGAATTAAGTTGTAATATTCATTCACATCCTATCTCTATCTGAGAACCATGTAGACATCAAAAGTGCCCATTTATTATGATTTGGTCCTTTTGTTCCCTGTCATACTTCAATTATGATATCCATATATGATATTGCCATGTTCCAATAATGAGATATTTGTGCTGTTTTATGTGTTTTTTGATGGGAAGAGATAGCAATGAACAATTTAGAGATTCCAGGACTGCAAAGTTAACCTCTTACCTGTCACTGGCAAGGTTGCTTTTCATAATAGTTATATGAAAGTCACAGAAATTTCAAATCATTTTGCTTATCTTTTATGACACCTCCCAAGCTCCCAGGCCTCTGCCCTACATATGATTGGACACACTAAGCTTCCCCTATCATGGAACTTAATCTTCCTATCCCACATTTACTGGCCTGTCAGAAGGCCAATGTCCTCATTTCATTTAAATCTGCCTAAATGCCATCATATTAGAGAGGGTTCTTGGAACTGAGAGGTGACAATGTGCTAGCAGCCATTCTGGCCACTCTTGAGGAGCCCTTCAGCCTGCCACAGCATCGTGGGAGCCCCTCTCTGGGCTGACTGAGGCCGGAGCCGCCTCCCTCTGCTTGCAGGGAGGTGTGGCGGGAGAGACGTGGGCGGGAACCAGGCCTGCACTTGCTGGCTGGTGTGAGTTCTGGTGGGCATGGGCATGGCTCTGCGGGCCCCACACACAGAGCAGCAGGCTGGCACTGCCAGTCCAGGGCTGTGAGGAACTTAGTAAGGGGGCCAGCAGCTGCAAAGGTTGCCCGGGGTCCCCCAGCAGTGCCGACCTGCCGGTGCCCCACTCAAATTCTCTCTGGGCCTTAGCTGCTTCCCAGTGGGGCAGGACTCCGGACCTGCAGCTCGCCATGTCTGAGCTCCTCCCCCTGTGGTGGGCTCCAGCAAGGCCTGAGCCTCCCCCAGGGGTGCCACCCCCTGCTTCATGGTGCCGGGTCCCATCCACAGCCCAAGGACTGAGGAGTGCAGGCCCGGCTGGGGACTGGCAGGCAGCTCCGCCTTCAGCTCTGGTGCTGGATCCACTGGGTGAAGCCAGCTGGGCTCCTGAACCGGAAGGGGACTTGGAGAACTTTTATATCTAGCTGGAGGATTGTATGTGCACCAATTAGCACTCTGTAACTCTGTGTCTAGCTCAAGGATTGTAAATGCACCAATCAGAACTCTGTGTCCAGCTCAGGGTTTGTAAATACACCAATCAGTGCTCTGTGTCTAGCTCAAGGTTTGTAAATACAACAATTGGTACTCTGTATCTAGTTAACCATGTATCTAGCTAACTAGCACTCTGTGACTCTGTGTCTAGCTCAAGGATTGTAAATGCACCAATCAGCACTCTGTCAAAATAAACCAATCAGGTCTCTATAAAGTGGACCAATCAGCTCTCTGTAAAATGAACCAATCAGCAGGATGTGGATGGGACCAGATAAGGGAATAAAAGCAGACTGCCCCATTCAGGCAGCTGCAACCCGCTGTGGAAGCTTTGTTTTTTAGCTCTTTGCAATAAGTCTTGCTGCTGCTCACTCTTTGGGTCCATGTTGCGTTTATGAGCTGTAACACTCAAGGTAAAGGTCTGCAGCTTCACTCCTGAAGCCAGCGAGACTACGAACCCACCAGGAAGAACAACAACTGCAGACGCACTGCCTTTAAGAGCTGTAGCACTCACCACGAAGGTCTGCAGCTTCACTACTGAAGCCAGCGAGACCACGAACCCACCGGGAAGAATGAACAGCTCCAGACATGCTGCTTTTAAGAGCTGTAACACTCACCATGATGGTCTGCAGCTTCACTCCTCACAGCGAGATCACGAACCCACCAGAAGAGAGAAGCTGCAGACACATCTGAACGTCTGAAGGAACAAAATCCTGGCATACCATGTTTAAGAACTGTAACACTCACCACGAGGGTCCATGGCTTCAGTCTTGGAGTCAGTGAGACGCAAGAACCCACCAATTCTGGACACAGAATCACATATACTAGAGTAGCATTACCATCCGATTACTCTATATTGCCTATTTTGTTAATTTCTTGATGTAGTAATTATGTAAATGCATATTATGTTATTTAATTGTCATTATATCTATTTAATTGTGTATTTTTGTCTCCCTCTTCTAGAATACAATTCTACTGAAGCGTGAGCTTTGTCTGTGTGTTCATTCCTACCTGCTCTGAGGATATAAAACTAATCAATCAATAAATGTTAAATAGCTGAATGAACATGAGTGACAAATTTTATTTTAAATGGAGATGAGATTTCTATGCAAATGATCTTGAAACTGTGTAACTTGTAACTAGGTAAACTGATATTTTAATAAGTTGCAGTAGCATTAATAGCACTTTCAAATATTTACAGATTGTTCCCAAGAGAAAATCAAGTTGGGTATGTTCCATAAATTACAGAGCAACTGAGAAAGGACAATGAAAGCATCAAAGTAAAAATGAAAATTAGAAATCACTTTGAAAACTGAAGAATAATTTTGTTTTTAAAATGGTGAGTTAATTTAAAAATGAAAGAAAATAGCATTTTACCTAATCTTGATCATTATTTATGTACTTTTTGGATTATTTTATGACCAGACAGAAGTTTCCTGGGTAGAAAGATAAGATAATTATATTCTGGTTTATGCAACAACAAGATTTCTCATTTTATGTTTCAGTTAAATTGTGTGCACTGGGCAAATAAACTGAGAAATGCTAGTACGCAAATGGCATTAGCATGAAATATTCTAAATATTCATATTTTATTGTCTTAGAGTCAAAAAAGGTAACATTTCTCTCTGAGAGAAAACATAATAAATAGCAAAGCTTCAGGGACCATCCTCTTATATTAAGTGCCCACTTGACTTTCTGTAAGAAATCATAGTGTCATAATCAGAGAATCTCAAGTATAGAAATACAATTATCAATTTTATTTCACTGATTCAAAACATCTCAACTCAAAATAAGCTTTTGTTTCTTAATATGCTGTTTTGCTCCATTTCCTATGTACAATTCCTATTTCAATCGCTAAAGCATTTTTCAGTGCTTGGAATGTTAAATAATTGAATAACTTTTAATGATGAATGAAAATAAAAATAACCTCAAGTTAGTAAATACTCGGAAATACATTCTGAGACCCTGCCAGGAGAATTGACACATTCAGTGAGCTCCGTAAAGACAAGATTCGAAAGTTCGAAGAGATGGGCTTTGGAACCAGACCACCAAGATTCAAATCTTGGCCCTCTGACTCATGACGTGTGTAACCGTTGACTAGTTACTTAATTGCTTGTGTCTGAATCTCTTTATAAATGAGGATTCAAGGTAATTCTTTGACATTGAGATTGTTTTAAGAATTAACGGAAGAGAACGTCTGGCCCATATGCAAAGTTATTATTTCTATGGGTTTTGCCAGATATTTTTAGAATAATATGTTGTTTTGATCATTTCTGATAGTTCTTTTGAAGTATTTCTAAGAAATGGTAGAAAATTCATTAAAATAAATATCTTACCTGAGCATTAGTAACATTTTGAAAATCACTGGTGTAGGAATTATGAGGTATCTCTACTTTGATCGTGACTTGATAAACTGGCCTTCATTAACTTCATTAACTTCATAGTGATATTGGCATGACCACTGTAAATGCTCACTAACAATACTTTATGCCTAATACTGAGAAAAGTGCTGGCAGCAAAGTGACAAAAAACATAACATAGTTGTGGTCCCCTAACTATGCTTATAACATAGTTGTGGTCCCCTAAGAGATATTCTCATGAATAAATATGGGAAAACATTAGAATGTAACTTATTTTTCAGAAGTCAGGCATAGGCTAGTTCAATTAAAATATTAACATTATATTGTGCAATATTTATTATCTCTTATTAATGAATTTTTAGGTGTCTCACCAAAACCAAGAAACTCCCGTATAAAACTTAGTGAGCTGTCTGTCCCCTTGGAGAAAAACCATACTTTTGCTAATTTTTTCTTTGGAAAATATTATGGCATCATTGGAATTTCAATCAGTGCCTTGATATACATGCTTTGGTAAATGGCTCTGCTGCTTAAAATGGAAAAGGATTGATATAACTAGAATTTGCATTATTTTTGTTTTTCATAATATTTTTTACTCTTAGCTCTCATACTTCTCCCTTTCTCTTACAAGCACATGCACATACACACACATACACTCATCTGATATAAAGTGTGTTAAACAGAGAATTTAAATCATCTATTTATTGAAAGATAAGCCAGGTAAAGAGTAGGTCAGAACAATTTGGCACTGTAGTGGAATCAAACATGAGGCATATTCAGTGCTAGTCTGATGTTTGTTTGAGTTAACTACAATGACTAGGGGACCCAGGTTGTATTTGTTAATCATTTTTCCCTCTTTAATTTTGCATCTTTGTGTATCTTCCAAATTGGTTTTATATTCTTGGAAATTTTTCTTCAGATATCAGAATGAGAGTTAACATTGTAATATGCCTTTGCTAGCACTACTTTGCTAGGTAATGTTTGTTTTAACATCTTTATTTCTGTGAGAAAATCTGATGTATAGTCAGTAAGTAACCTACTAAAAATATTTTAAGAGGAGCTTACCCTAGGGCATGTGCTTTGCTTCACTTAGTATAATTCCATTCCTTATAATTGTTGTTATTATAACTGTTATTAATACAATTGCTTATTATAATTCCATTGCTTAACCCTTGGTGAGGATGTGCCCTCACTCCTTCCCCCTGATAATACAAGTCCCATAACTATTTAGCTTTCTGACTTAGCAGAGAGGTTAGATGACTCAGCTCCATCAAAATATTACTGAACAGTTGCTCTGCCTCACGTTTTCTTCTTAGGATTCTTCTAAAATATATTTAATCGTAAAAAGTAAAAGAAAAAATTGTGAAGACAAAACTGGAAAAACCTAAAGTTAACCATTGTATACATAGTTTGCACAGCACCATTTCCATTTTTTTATTTTTCAAGTTTATTTCTGTGTTACAATATATGCACCTAGAGGCTTAAGCTGTGTACTTGCTATGAGATCACATTTATGGAGCATGATAGTTATCTTCAGAAACCAGAATAAAATAAAAAATATTCAAGATAAAATGTAAAATGGTTACTTATAATATAATATTAAGACCTTAAATGTTATAACAATGCAAATATTTATGTTTTATTCTGTAGAGGTTACTCAATATGAACAGATTATATAGTTTAGCATTTCACCTGGGGAAGTTTTCTCATGTAAAAAATCATGCAGCATAATTATTTTTGGATGAATCAGAATACTGAGACATAAGCCATAAAATTATACCTGGCTGACGTAAGCAAAAATAGCATATTAAAAGACCATTGGCAGCAAAAAGAATCACTGAAAAGTCTAAAGGATGAGGCTCAAAAACATGAAGGCAGAGTCATATCCAATAGCATGATGCAAACAAGTACATCTGCTTTTCAAGGTTGAGGACTAGATGTCACAACTTGTGCCCTAGCTCTGACCATTCTGATTTGTTCATTGGAGTATCCAACTGCCACTGATGCAAGCTGCTGATGTCAGTGACACTAATCCAGGCATTACTGCCTGTGGAAGTGAAGTGATGCTGCCACTGTTGAAGCTCCTGCCAGAAATGGCTTCCTTAGCAACTTCTTTTATGATTAGGGCAGCTATATGTGTTTGGCTGAATCTAGAGCATACGTCTACGATCCTGAAGCAAGATACACCAGGAAAATAAATATTTGGCATGTTCTGCTGCTTCTTGGCATTATTTCCCCCCGAATGAGTGTAAGACATGTGGCATCCAATCTAAAAAATGCCATCTCCTCTGTGTATTTATGTATCCTTTTGTGGTATCTTCTCCTCAAATCTGGTTGGTGCTGTAACTCACTCTTGACCAACAGGATGTGGTGGAGGCAAGGTCAGAAAATTTCTTACTGCTCTCACATGGGTCTTTTGGGACATTCACTCTTGAGTTGCTTACTTTAAAACCCAGCCACCACACAGTGATGAACATGAGAAGCCATGTGTGGAATCTGGGTGACAGCCTTGGTTGAACTTTCAGTTAACAGACAGTCGCAGCTCTCAGCCTTGTGAGTGAGCCATCTTAGGTACCATGCTCACTCAAACTTTAAGACTCTCCAGTTCTCAGCTAACATGTGACTTCAACCCCTTGAGGGACCATAAACAAGAACTAATCAAACGAACCCAGGAAGCCCACAAAATTCATGGACATGCGAGGTCATAATAAATTGCTGCTTAAGTCGCTGCATTTTGAGATTGTCTGTTAGGTAGTACAAGTTATAATATAAAGTAGAGAATTCTGCAAATGTAGGAACATTTGCAGGACTCTGCAGAAGAGAAGGACAAAGAGAGAGTAAGTGAGAGAGAGGGAAAAAAAGGAGAAGAGGAAGAGAAGGAGGAAAATAAATAAATATAAATTTTCAGTACAAATTCTCCCTTGTCTGTACTTCATTCAAGCCATCACATGTAGATTTAATAATAACTTTTAAAAACAGTAGCATTTCTTGAGTGACAAGGATTGTACTAGATATCTTGCCTTACACCTCTTTATTTTTCTTGACTGTTTATATATCGCAATTTTTCGAAGTATACAATTATATTTTATAAAATAAGCAAACAGATTCAGAGAAGATAAAGAATTTTCCTCAGACACAGCTAATGGTTACCAGAAATGAGTTGTGAACTAATCTTTCTGAATACAAAGGCAAAGTTTAGCTTTATCAGATTTCTAAACTTCCCTTTTTCTCTGTTATTTGATAGCCTGAAATTGGCTCAGTAATTTTGCTTATTTATTTCAAAGGAAAAGATGCAACACACAATAGTTCAGAATTGATTAGAATTGCCCATGTGATTTAGAGAAGACAACAGCAATACTTGATCATATATGTTAGCAATTATGTGTCTAGTTTCATGAACAAGGCTTCTGGTGAAGTTCTCTACACCAAATTATTCACTTTGAAATGTGCTTCACTAATTAGTGCTTCTGTCAATCTATGCCTTCAGAGCCATTCTGAAGACATGCAAACCACCCACTCATCTGTAAACTGCCCATCAACATAAGGATTTAGATATAAACATAACGGTGAACTGTGGGATAAGGGCAGAGAGGGCAAGATAGTTCACAGTTACTATTCATTTATAAAAACCAAAGTAGTGGGAGAATTATTTGATATTTTCAACTGGCATGTAAAATTGAATGATTATGGAGTCACAATTAAACTCTTACTAAACTGGTCTATTTATAATGAATCTTTGTTTTGGCATTACTGCTAGCCAGTTGCTGTAACAGGTCACTTATAACAGTGAATATGTAAAAACACATTATTTCCTAAGGGCATGCTAAGCTACAATCAAAACAGGCATCTATCGTCATGTATTACAGTTGAATAGCAATTAAATAAGCCATGATACATTTTCTGATTTGCCTTTTGAATTACTCAATTTTTAATAAACTATGTAAGTCAGAAACAGTGCTAAAATAAGAAACCCAAGTGTATTAACATTTGCAAAACTTATGTGAATAGTCAATAGAATTCCCTTATGGTCTAAAGAGAATGTAAAATTGTATATTGAGGTAGTTTAACATTTTGTTATGAAATGTGAATTTTTTGAAGTTGTAAAATACAGATTTTTTTCTGGAAAGAAAGAATACATTTTTAATCCTAACTTACTATGCAATATATTGTAACTAAATATTAAAATAAACATCAATTTTATTGAGTTTTTCAAGTTTACAATGACTGTCTCATTATTTGGGAATGACTGACTCATTATTCTAGAGAAAAACCTGGATATTGGCACACAAATTGTATTATTTAATTTCCCCAGACTTACAAATGACATATTTGGATCCCACTCCCCTATCTAGTTATTGTTCTACATTTTCTTTCTTTCTTTCTTTTCTTTCTTTCTTTTCTCTCTCTTTCTTTCTTTCTTTTTCTCTCT
>NW_012109997.1:20424-51029 GCF_000951045.1 Mandrillus leucophaeus | reverse complement strand
CAGGCTGGTCTCGAACTCCTGACACCGTGATCCACCTGCCCTGGCCTCCCAAAGTACTGGGATTACAAGTGTGAGCCACTGTGCCTGGCCATTTTTCTACATTTTTGTGATTGGTGCTACCTTCTTGAAACATTTTCTTCTGTCAACACACCCCCATCTCTTTGATTCTCTTCTTTCCCACTCGTTGCTCCTCAACAGTTCCATTTGATGTTTTCTCCTCATTTTCTAGACTTCTAAAACTCAGAGTGCTCTAAAAATAATACCAAACAATATTACTGCTGAGTCTTTTCACGAAGACAGGACTCTGAAGCTGATCTGCCACTACTCCTTAAGCCCATAGAGAATAACCAGACCTCTGCCTGGTCTTCCCCCATATACATTATTTGACAGAGAAACCAGTTCCAGAGGAAAATGAGCCCATAAACCAAACTAACAAGAAATTTGAAGACCACCTTTATTTTCATAGATAACAAAAAAGCACTGTATTACACACATTGTGTCAGGAACAGAGATATCAATATAAAAAAGTTCTAGAATTTTATTTGCTTAATAATTATAGTAACATACATAAGAAAGTATATTGTCATGAAAACATTAAAAAGCCAGTTATAATACTAGATATGGAAATATGTGAGAATTAAAACACATATTTAAATAGATAGAATAGATACAGCCAAGGGATGAATTAGAAAAAATCAGAATCAGAAGTCTCATATAAGAAAGAAGATTTGTCCATTTATGTTGCTATAAAGGAATACCTGACGGATGGTTATTTATAAAGAAAAGAGATTTATTTAGCTTATGATTCTTAAGTCTGGAAAAGTTCAAAATTGGGCATCTGTATCTGGTGAGGGACACAAACTTCTTCCACTCTTGGTGAAAGGCAGGGAGCCAGTGTGTGCAGAGATCACATGATGAGAGAGGAAACAGGAGAGAGGAGGGAAGATGCCAGCTTTTCTTTAACTACCACTTCTCATGGGCAGTAATAGGGTGGGCATTCACTCACTACTGTGAGAAGGGCACCAAGTGATTCATGAGGGATCTGCCCCCAAACCCAAACACCTGTCACCGAGCCCCATCCCAACATTGCCACACTGGAGATTAAATTCCAACAAGAGATTTGGAGCAGCCAAACAAACCGTATCCAAACTACAGCAGCAACATCCCAAGAACACGAAAATACAAAGGAGATGAAGAATAAAGGTGGAAACGTAACATGTGGGTAATAGGAATTCCAGAAGAACTGAAAGATAAAAATCAAGAGAAAAAAATATTTGAAAAAACAATGGACATAAATGTATTGAAATTTTAAAAAATAAAATAATAAAATATCTTGATACTGAAAGGGCTTATGAATTGCCAAAAAGGAGAAATAAAAACACACGGTTTTAGCTCTATGAGGAAATTTAATGTATAAAGACAAACAGAAAAGATTGCAGGGAGAAAAAGAAGATTAGAGACATAAAGAGCAAGATAAAGGACAGGGCAATATCATGCTGAAAGGGCAAAAGCTGGAAGCACTTCCCTTGAGATGGGCAATCAAATCTTAAAGCTCCAAAGTGATTTCCTTTGAGTATGTGTCTCACATCCAGCTCACACTGATACAAGAGGTGAGTTCCCATGGTCTTAGATAGCTCTGCTCCTGTGGCTCTGCAGTGTACGGTCTCCCTCCTTGATGATATCATGGGCTGGCATTGAGTGTCTGCAGCATTTCCAGGTGCACAATGCAAATTGTCGTTGGATCTACCATTCTGGAGTCGGGGGAATGGTGGCCCTCTTCTCACAGCTCTACTAGACAGCACCCCAGTAGGGAATCTGTGTTGCGGCTCTGACCCTGTATTTCCCTTCTGCACTACCATAGCAGAGGTTGCGATGAGGGCTGTGTTCTTGAAACAAACTTTTGCCTGGACATCCAGGTGTTTCCATACATCCAGTGAAATCTAGGTAGAGATTCCCAAACTTCAATGAGAAGTCATTGAAGGATATTAAGCCAGGTCACTAAATGATCAGATTTGTATTTGGAGAAAAGCCTTAAGAAAATAAATAAATCTTACTTACCCACAGCCTCTAGTACGACTCATGGTATATAAAAATCAACTCAAAATAGATTAAATACTTAAATATATAGCCTAAAACTATGAAAACCCTAAAAAATAGTATGAAAAACCATTCTGGATGTCAACCCTGGCAAAGATTTCATTATGAAGACTCCAAAAGCAATTGTAACAACAACAACAAAAAAATGGACAAAAGTGATCTAATTAAATTAAAGAGCTTCTGCGCAAAAAAGAAACTATCAACATAGGAAACAAACAACCTATGAAATGGGAGAAAATATTTGCCAACTCTGTATCCAGCAAAGGTCTCACATCCAGAAATTATAAGGAACTTAATGAACAAGCAAAAAACAAATAATGCCATTAGAAAGTGGTCAAACGACAGGAACAGACACTTTCCAAAAGAAGGCATACATATGACCAACAAGCAAGTGAAAAAATGCTCAACATGAGTAATCATCAGAGAAATGCAAATCAAAACCACAATGAGTTACCATCTCACACCAGTTAGAATGACTATTATTAAAATTTAAAAAATAACAGATCTTGATGAGATCGCAGAGGAAAAGGAACACTTACACTCTATTGGTTGGAAGAAAAATTATTTCAGACACTATGGAAAGCACTTTGGAGGCTTCTCAAAGAATTTGAAACAGAACCACTATTTGACAGCAATTCTAGTAGTAGGTATATACTCAAAGGAAAATAAATCATTTTACCATAAAGACACATGCATGCATATATTCATTGCAGCACTATTCACGACAGCAAAGAGAATCAATCTAGATGCCAAACAATGGTGGACTGGATAAAAGAAATGTGGTACATATCCACCATGGAATACTACGTAGTCATAAAAAAGAGCAAAATCATGTCCTCCAGAGCAACATGGATGCAGCTGGAGGCCATTTTCCTAAACAAATCAATACAAGAACAGAAAATCAAATACTATATGTTCTTACTTATAAGTAGGAGCTAAACATTGAGTACACACAGACACCAAGAAGGAAAAAACAGACACTGGGGCCTATTTGAGGGTGGAGGGTGGGGGGAAGGTAAGGATTAAAAGACTGCCTGTCAGATACTGTGCTCGCTAACTGGGTGATAATATAATTTGTACATGAAAGCCCAGAGACTTGCAATTTACCCATGTAACAAGCCTGCATATGTACCCCAGAATCTAAAATAAAATTTGAAAGGGAAAAACGAAAGGAGATCGACAATAACTTACAAAAATTGTATGAAAGAAGATGATAAAATTGTATTTCCAGAGTCTGAAAAAAACTTAGAATTTTATATCCAGCAAGTTGTCAGTTAAACAGAGGGCATGATATATATTCTTAGTTATGTAAGTCTTCAGAAGCTTTGCTACATGAAAGCCACCTCGAACAGAGCTATGTATAAAGTACGTAAATACCAGCAGACATGGATTAAGGAGCTATCAGAAGAAAATCTACGCAGTTATCTTACAAACATTTGTCACTATCTTAAAACATGTATCTCTCTATTTATTTAAATTAACCTATTATCTATCTAATTAATTTTATCTATCATCTTTCATAACAGTCTTATAAATCTATGTAATATTAATAATGAAGTTGGGAAGTTATCAAGAGTTTTAATAATGTGCTGAAGTTATTTTATTCTTAAGCTTAAAATAAAAGTACTGTTTTATTTTTAAGGAAGGAAGGATTAAAATAAACAAAAGACCAGAATAAGTGGATATAAGAAATTATGTTACTGAAGCAGATCTAAATAATTAATAGAAATGTACTAAGCTGGTCAGTTAAAAGGAAAAAATTGACAAAATGAATTCTTCCTTGTGATACTATTGTTTAGCTTCTGGGTTTGACATTCATTTAAATACTAATTCATCTGTATTTATATAAATAAGATAATCTGACTCTCAGATTTAACTTTCCACCTTGAACTTATTCCTGGAGCTTTATAGTCATGTACACAATTACCTGCTCAACAGCAACAATAATGAATAGTCCCTTATTAGAAAGAGTTAATGGGATTTTAATCTGGGGGCGGTCCATGAAGTTTTCCTAAATAAAGTGTCATTTGTAGTCAACTGTAAAGAATGAACACAGGGAAACAAGTTGAAGTGGGAGCAGGGAATTTTCAGAGGAAAAGGAAGAGATTCAGCAGAGGCTCTGAGACAGGAAAGAGCCTAGCATATTTGAGGAAATGAAAGGCCACGTGGTCAGACCTGAGAACACCGCAGGAAAGTGATTCAAGCAAGGTCTTGTATATGGGTAGAGCAAGGATCTTCCAGAGCCTTTTAAACCTTGTTTAAGATTTTGATCATTATCTCAATGAGAGGTCATTGAAGGATACTCAACCAGGTCACTAAATGATCAGATTTTTATTTGGAAAAGAACCTTAAGAAAAAGTAAATCTTACTTATCTACAGCATCTAGTATGACTCATGGTATACAGCAGAGGTTAAACAATTTTCTTTAAATGTATGTGAGATTATTCAGAGCTATATTGTCAAATATAAGATTTTAAGAATCTTATTCTTAATGTCTAATACTGGAAAGTAGCTTTTTCATCAACTCTGTAAAATTATATTGCTTCATGTCAACACCTCCCCTTTTTAAATTATTTTAGATATATTGTAAGTTAGCAAAGAGCTGTACTTTTCAAGAGTCATGATTTATCCATTTAATACAAACTTGAAAAGGTAGAGTGGATTTACTGAGGGTTGTGAATATCTAATGAATGTTTAAAGTCTGGTTCATGTTATGTGACTAAGTAGAAGTTCAAAATCCATTTTTGACTCAGTTTCAGTTCAGTGCAGTGGGCTACTAATTGAAATTAAAAAAGAAAAAAATATTTTTACACATGGTTGGCAAACCAAATCTGCTGAGGTTTTATGTAAGTGTAGCTTGCTTTTGTCTGCTATTTAATTAACCAGTTCACAAATAAAATGTCCTCAGTTTAATTTCCATTTCATAGCTCAATACTGTAAACTATTCACAGTGTAATTAAAAGTCCTGAATTCTCCCAGGAATGATATTACCAGTAAGCAACCAATCCATGAAACAGAGAAGCCTGACTGTTACTCTGCTAAATTGTGTGTGTTAATAAAGCTGAACAAGTGTTCTTTGCTTAATCTGACTGAACTGAGAAAACTCCAGCTGGGATCCAAGTTACCTGCTTTTAAAACTCTCCAAGCATCTAGCTCCAGGAGAGCTTCATTAAAGTTAATATAGGAATTGTGTCATATTTTATTGAATTTCATCGAATTTTCTTTGTGAAAGAACTTAATTTCCGATAGTACAAACTCACTGCAATGCCACCAAGTATAGTTATTTTCATTTTATGTTTTGTGGTTTACTTTGAACACCCAGAGTAAAAATAAATACACCAAGGTTTTAAAAGAAAAACAGAAAAGTTATTTAGGAAAAAATAATTCATATGGTGTTTAAGATATTCATATAATGTATAGTTTTTAAATTAAAGTCTATTATCTTGATAGTTATTACTCAAAGAATCAATAATTTGAACACTTA
This sequence comes from Mandrillus leucophaeus, assembly GCF_000951045.1. Taxonomy (NCBI): domain Eukaryota; kingdom Metazoa; phylum Chordata; class Mammalia; order Primates; family Cercopithecidae; genus Mandrillus; species Mandrillus leucophaeus. The sequence goes on along the minus strand of NW_012109997.1, from coordinate 45,448 downwards.
GCTCAAATAATCATGCATCGTTGATGATGCTATTTCAGTTATACGCAAAGAGTCTGATCACTGCATGGTGAATACATTCACTAATTGCTTTGCCAGTCACACTGAAGAGAGGATAGACAGAATGAATAGTGTATTGCTACAATGTTTGTATAATCATTCTGCATATCCAGGCTGTCCTCCGGAAAGTCAAATATTTTCAGAAACCTAGCCTATTGCTTGTTACTTTGATATTTTGATGCAATGCATTAAAAATGTTTTATGGTTTGGATCAAATCTAGGTTTTATGAATGATGCTCCTTCACTTGAATTACCCCAATGCATGATCATTTCGTAGCTAAATAGAAAACAGAAAAGTGTGGTCTTATTTTATTTTCAGAAAGATTGCACATTTCTTCAATTGTCAAATCCAAACTGATCTCACACTTGAAAAATTATCACTTGAATAGCACACATTTATTCAGAGTGTTAGGGTGAATGTTATGTGCAGAATACTAGTGACTGTGAATGAAGGAGAGAATGAGTGCTGGGCTGTATTTCATAAATGTTTTCTTGGCAGGTGACAATGAGGAGCCAGTGCTATTGATTTTGATGCTGACTTGCATGTTGCATATTTAAAGAAATTCAGTATTAGAATTGATTTAGGTTAAACAACTGAGTATGCATAGTAGACCATCACAATCGTCAGATTCACAGAAGGCTAAAATGAACATGTAGAGAGGTGTAAGTTCAGCTTAGAAACTGTGTATTAAAATAGCTATAAAAGTTTCAGGGGAAATACTCTGTAATATTCTTTGATAACTAAACCTGGTACTAGTGTTTTAGAGAAATGTTTCCCCACAAACATTTTCATAATTTTATTTATATGTTTGGGTCAATATATAAATAAAATTATGAAAATGTTCTGAAGTTAGTATCAAACCATGTTCCGAAGTTAGTATCCCTTCCAGTAGGTGAGCTATGAGTAAGTTTTTCCTTCTCTAGGCTAGATTAGGAGCCAAACTGAGTCCAAATTTGTGTATGGGAGTCGTTTTATTAAACATGCCTTTGCTGTTGTTGTTAATGTCTAGACTGTGTTTTGGAAGAGGGTGACACTCACAAAAATTGGGTTATAATACTATCAGTTCAGCACCTGCTTTATATACGTATTAGTAGGTTAGCATCCCTTGCAGACTTTTGAATATGTGTCCCATGGATAACATGGTCTCAGTTTTCTGTGTCTCCTCCTTTTTTGTAAAAAATACTATAGTATTGAATCTTGTGGAACTAGCTTCTCTCACTTAAAAAGCAGATGAGTTTCATCCAAATTTTTGCATAGGTCAATAGTGCACTCCTTTGATTGCTGAGAAGTATGCCACTGCATGGTTATAGTATATTTTGTTTATCCATTTACCTAGTGAGAACATCTAAATTGGCAACAAGTTTTGTTGATATGAATGACTACTATAAAATTATGCAGAAAGATAGATAATAGATGTTGGTGTGGGTAAAGAAGTGGAGAAAATAAGTTTTCAATCCATTTGGATAAATGCCTAAGGTGAGATTGCTGGCTCTTATGGTAATTTGGTAATAAATTTTACTCCCAGGGAGATTTCCAAAACAGTTGTATTATAGTGCATTACCACTAGAAATGGATGAGAGTTCCAATTGTCCAACTTCCTTATCAGTTATTAGTATTTTTTATTTTAGCCATTCTAATAGACATATAGTATTATCTTATTGTCTTTTTACTTTGCATTTCTATATTGACTAATGATGTTGAACATCTTTTCATATTCATATTTACCATGTGTTTTTCTTCTGTTGGTGAATTGACTTTATAGATGTTTTCTTATTTAAAAAAATAATTTTCTTTTTGTGAGTTTTAAGATTCCTTCACATATTTTGAGGAAAAAATGCCCTTTATCATATGTGAGATATGCAGTTATTTTCTCCCAAACAGCGGCTTATCTTTCATTTAGCTTAACAATGTTTCCAGGAACAAAGTTTTAAATATTGATTAAATAGCAATTTATCATTTTTTATGGATAATGTTTTTGGTGTGGTATCAAAATATTGTTTGGGAAACACAACCTCCCATAATAGATCTCCCAAAATAGATCTATTTTGTTTACAAAATAGATATATTAGTGTTAGAATATAGCCTAAATATTCAGTATATGGAATAAAGAAGCAGGTCTAGAAGAAAAAATAGAGTTAATGAGCATATAGCTAATGACTTATAGAATTTACAAGTGGATGTGTTAAATAGGAAATCAAACTTTAACTTATACTTCTAAGTTAGAAAGACAGATTTGAGTAACAATTTATATAGGTATACACTGAGACCATCAGTGTTTGGGTGGTCACCATGAAAGTAGACAGATAAAGAAGAATGGACCATCTAGGATGGGGATCTGGTATAAGAAGTGAAAGCCAAAAAAATTGAGTCTATTACTGAGAAAGATAAATAATAAACAATGGGTGAGTGAAAAATCAGGGACACATGATTTTCTAGAAGGCAAGAGGGAATATTTTAAGTATTAGTTAAGAAACATAGGCAAAAGTAATAAATCCTTCAAAACTGTTATGTGAGATAAAGATTGAAGAGATAAATTCCAAACCAAAAACTTAGGTATTAATTTTATTTTATTTAAAAAATTACATTGAGCTTCCTACTAGCTTTCTGGCTGCTGAAAATCCCTATATAGGTAGTTCTTATCCACATTGCAGGACTGTGCCAAACTACTGTCATATTGGCCATTAGTTTTTAGAGAAAAAAAGCCAAATTGTCTCTCGCTAATGGTCAGGCCTCTGAGGCAAAGCTAAGGCATCACATCCTCTATGACCTGCACGTACACATTCAGATGGCCAGTTCCTACCTTAACTGATGATATTCCACTACAAAAGAAGTGAAAATGGCCTGCTCCTGCCTTAACTGATGACATTACCTTGTGAAATTTCTTTTCCTGGCTCATCCTGGCTCAAAAGCTCCTCCACTGAGCACCTTGTGACCTCCCCACTCCTACCCCCCAGACAACAACCCCCTTTGACTGTAATTTTCCTTTACCTGCCCAAATCCTACAAAACGACCCCACCCGTATCTCCCTTTCACTGACTCTCTTTTCAGACTCAGCCCGCCTGCACCCAGGTGATTAAAAAGCTTTATTGCTCACACAAAGCCTGGTTGGTGGTCTCTTCACATGGATGCTCATGACACCAATGTTTTTACATTTCTTGATAATGACATTGAGGTTATATGAGGCACACCCGTAAGTATTTATACAGACCAAGAGAATAAACACTTCCCTCTCCCTCATGACTCACCTCACTAAAACCTTTCACCATCTTCTCTCTATCATCACCATGGTTTGACGTTTTTATCATGCCTTCAATAGTCTGTTTTAAAAGCATATTAATATCTTTTTTACTTCTAGTATTTACATTGCAATCTATTTCCATTCTTCTGCCAGGATTCTTTATAAACACAAATCTGCCCTCTCAACTAATTAAAGACCTTTAATGACTCACCAAGTATTTCCAATCCTCTTTGTAGTATGGATCCAATTTGCCATTCTAGCTCTTTCTCATACCATAGTCTTTCAATAATCCCTAGATACTCATGACTTTGAATTGTTACTTATGGTTTCCAAAACAATTTATGCTTTTTTATATTTTCAACCCTGTAAAAATGTCCTTCACATGGCTTTGCATTTTATAGATTTGAGAGTCAAGTAGATTTGGGTTTGAATACTGGATTCAATACCACATATATTTCAAATTAGAAACATTTTATTGCTAACACTTTCATTGCATTACACATCAAAATTAATTCAGAAAATTCTCAGTTATATAGTCATATACACTCAAATCTAGGCATCTGCATGAAGAATAATTTCAGATTTGTTTAAGTTTACTTTGGCCTCAGTATGTGTCTCCAACCATTGTGGTACCATTTTACCATTTAAAATGGTATAAAATTACCATTTAAATATCTTGCATTGAAATGGTAATTTGGAATAAACTATGATAAAATGGCAATTTAAAACACAAAGAAGCAGAACTCAAGTTTCTGCAATCCTTCTATGTGATCACTTGAATGTAAAAACAAATTCTGCATTGTATTGAGAGTGGGATTTTTATTTAAATCAAACACATTCTTTATTTATAAGATTTTTCCTTTTGGTATATCTTTTATTTATGGAAAAAAAAGTTTTCAGAAGTAAAATTTATAAAATCATTCCTTGATCAACTACACATGAAGGCAGATTGAAAACTTTGGGTGTACAATCTTTCAAAATGAATATTCACAGAACAATTTTGATAAAGCCATTGACAACTTCACAAACTGAAGACTTGAAAGCAGAAATGTAATACTATAGTAAGCCTGATGGTTTTAAGTATACACGTTTCCTTTATTTAAAAATATATCAATATAATTAAAATTATTAACACATTTTTTTCTTTTTATAATGGTAATTTCTCTATTTTCTATTTTATGTATTTTTACTAGCATGATTATATTTTTGAAGTATAATACAAAATTTTTACTTCTATGTTTCATCTTTGACCACTTTTTGGTTTGATTTCGTATAGATTAGTATTTGAAATAATTTTGTCACATAGAGGAGCATTTATTTAGCTCTATTAACAGGTTTTTAGGTCCCTGATTTTGAGTTTATTGCTAATATCTCTTTTTTAGAGTTTTTTTTTTTTTTTTTTTCAATTTTCTTTTTCTCTCAATATAGGTGGTGATAGGATTGGGCTGTGTCCCCACCCAAATCACATCTTAAATTGTAACTCCCACAATTCCCACATGTAGTGGGAGGAACCAGTTAGGAGGTGATTGAATTATGGGGATGACTATTTTCTGTGCTGTTCTCATAATGAATGACTCTCACGAGATCTGATGGTTTTAAAAACAGGAATTTTCCTGGACAAGCTCTCTTCTCTTGTCTGCTGCCATACGAGATGTGCCTTTCACCTTCCACCCTGATTATGAGGCCTCCCAAGCCTTGTGGAACTGTAAGTCCAATAAATCTCTTTCTTTTGTAAATTGCCCAGTCTTGGGTATGCCTTTAACAGCAGCATGAAAACAGACTAACACAGTAAATTGGTAATAGTAGAGGAGGCATTGCTGAAAAGATACCTGAAAATGTGGAAGTGACATTGGAACTGGGTAACAGGCAGAGGTTGGGACAGTTTGGAAGGCTCAGAAGAACACAAGAAATTATGAGGAAGTTTGGAACTGCCTAGAGAGTTACTGAATGGCTTTGCCCAAGATGCTGACAGTGATATGGACAATAAACTCCAAGCTGAGGTTGTCTCAGATGAAAATGAGAAGCTTGTTGAGAACTGGAGCAAAGGTGACTCTTCTTAAATTTTATCAAAGAGATTGGTGGCATTTTGCCCCTGCCCTAGAGATTTATAATACTTTTAACTTGAGAAAGATGATTTAGGGTATCTTGCAGAAATAATTTCTAAGCAGCAAAGCATTCAAGATATGACTTGGGTGCTATTAAAAGCATTCAGTTTTATAAGGGAAGCAGAGCATAAAAGTTTATAAAATTTGCAGCCTGACAATGTGATACAAAAGAAAATCCCATTTTCTAAGGAGAAATTCAAGCCAGCTTCAGAAATTTGCATAACTAACGAGAAGCTAAATGTTAATCCCCAAGAGAGGGGTAAAGGTCTCCAGGGCATGTCAGAGGTATTCATGACAGCCCCTCTCATTACAGGTGCAAAAACCTAAAATAAATATGTGGTTTCGTGGGCCAGGCCCAGGGTCCATGTGCTGTGTGCAGTCTAGGGACTTGGTGTCATATGTTTCAGCTAGTCCAGCTGTGGCTGAAAGTGGTCAATGTAGAGCTCAGGCCATGGCTTCAGAGGGTGCAAGCCTCAAGCCTTGGCAGTTTCCATGTGGTGTTGAGCTTGTGAGTGCATGAAAGTCAAGCATTGAGGTTTGGGAGCTTCTGCCTAGATTTCAGAGGCTGTATGGAAATGCCTGGATGTCCAGGCAGAAGTTTGCTGCAGGGGGGTGTTCTTACGGAGAACTTCTGCTAGGGCAGTGCAGAAGGGAAATGTGGGGTTGGGGCCTCATAGAGAGTCCCTACTGGGGCACTGCCTAGTGGAGCTGTGAGAAGAGGGCCCCAGACTCCAGAATATTAGATCTACTGACCACTTGCACTGTTTAACTGGAAAAGCTGCAGACCCTCAATGCCAGCCCATGAGAGCAGCTGGGAGGGAGGTAGTACCCTGCAGAACCACAGGGGCGGAGCTGCACAAGACCATAGGAACTATGCATCAGCATGACATGAATGTGAGACATGGAGTCAAAGCAGATCATTTTCAAGCTTTAAGATTTGACTGCCCCTCTGAATTTTGGACCTACATGGGATCTGTAGCCCATTCCTTTTGGCCAATTTCTTCAATTTGGAACAGCTGTATTTACCCAGTGCCTGTAACCCCATTGTATATAGGAAGTAACTAACTTGCTTTTGATTTTACAGGCTCATAGGTGGAAGAGATTTGCCTTGTCTCAGAAGAGACATTGGACTGTGGACTTTTGCGATAATCTTGAAGTGAGTTAAGATTTTGGAGGACTGTTGGAAAGGCATGATGAGTTTTGAAATGTCAGAACATGAGATTTGTGAGGGGCCAGGATAAATTGATATGATTTGGCTTTGTCCCTACCCAAATATCATCTTGAATTGTAGCTGTCACAATTCCCATGTGTCATGGGAAGAACTCGGTGGGAGGTGATTGAATCATAGGGGCAGGTCTTTCTTGCACCGTTTTTGTGATAGTGAATGAGTCTCATGAGATCTAATTTTTTAAAAAACAGGAGTTTCCCTGCACAAGCTCTCTTCTCTTGTCTGCTACTATATGAAACATGCCTTTTACCTTCCACTAAAATTATTAGGCCTCCCCAGCCATGTGGAGCTGTAAGTTAAATAAACCTCCTACTTTTGTAAATTGCTCAGTCTTGGGTACATCTTTATCAGCAGCATGAAAATGGACTAATATAGGTGGTTTCTTTCTTTATCTCTCTTCTAATCAAGAAAATTTTTCAAATGTATTTCATACTATATGATTAATCTGACATTTCATACTTTAAAATATTTAATACTTATGTTAATTGTGTGGGACAATGCTTTATAGATAACTTGTGTAGTTATTTCTGATTTATGTATAAAAGATAGTGTCTAATTTCAACACAGACAAAACTTTCCAAATAAATAAACTATGCCTTCCTTTTTTTCCTAAAAAAAAGCAAACTCTTTTCTTTCCAAGTTAAATGAAGCTAAACACAACAAAAAAGCCTTACATTTCAAGGTGTCAACAACCCATTTTACCTGTGCAATTTTCACAAAACTAAGTACTCCTTAAATAAATGTAGTTTGAAACTGTTCACAAAATCTTGCTTGTAGTATTTAACAACTGAATTAATATTACATTTTCATTCTGTGGAGAAAATATCTGTTCATGTAAAATGGAAATGAATAACACATAAACACAAAGTGTCTGGATAGTAAACTGAGAACATATAAAAATTGGAGCAAACTATCTGTGCTTGGATCTAATATTTAAAACTTGAAATGTGTTTAAAGGGTATTTTTAAGATGGTGTAAATAAAACAAAAGGAAAAAAGAAACCTTAGCTAAACTTTAGGAAGAAGAGTAGCAGAGCCAGATATTTAAAAATCACACTATACAATTTTAATGTTACTGTCTACAGGGTTTCTACATATCTGCTTCATATGCAGCCAAAATCTACTCCAAGAAGGTAGGGGTAGATTTCTTTTAAAATCCTGTTGATCTTAATGAGATGTTTTCCATGCACTACATCATTGTTTCCACATAGTGGACTGTCCCTTCATTGAAAGAGCTATAAATTACTATGTGTCTAGTTCTCTAATCAGAGAGGCATACTGTACAATTTTTGCATTCTTCCTATTGTTTAAAGGAGTCACGTGCCTTTTACTTCAGCTTTCCTTTCCTTAGATTCCTAATTCACTGTTCACTGAATTAGCGGTGGGCCTTGTCCTTAATCTGAGGCTAGGAGAGCATGCATCCAGACACTTCTAAAACTGCTCTTGTGGTAAATCATAATGCTGTTTGGTCAAGAGCAGTGTGTGGGAATTAGTTCTCCCAGAAATGGAAATCATAAGCACCTCTTGATAGTTTCAGCCCATGTAGGTAAAGTAAATAACACCTGTGGCATTCATCCTTCTTCCTAGTATCATTGTTTTAAGGTCCAGAAACACAATACACATTTACAAAAGTAATGGTATATGTTGAAAGATAGAATTATTTTAACATTGAATGATTTTCATCCTATTTGGGGTGACTTTGATAAGATGCTATTCATCTTTCATATGTTATATGAGATTTCTCAAAAATTGAATTACAAACGTATAATTGTGGTGTATTGATTTGGGAAGGTGAAAACACATAGAAATTTAATATGTTTCTGAAGTGAGGTAACAAGTGGGGGGAGACGATAAGGTGGGAGCCAAGGGAGCAGAAACAAAGGGAGTTCTGGATTAAGGTGAAGATAAAGGCAGGAGAGAGAACAGCAGGGGGTAAGCAAATATATTATTGGATATATCAATCCTAAAACAAATTAATAGATAGAGCAAAATGGACAGACTGAGTAGAAGCAGGTAGATGCATCCTGAGTAGACGCTAACTATTCTTTGCGGATGTAGAGAAAGGTAAGTAGTGTGTCAACATCAGAGAGAGTTTCTAGCAGAAGCTGGTGTGGTTCTCGTGTTGATCATTTTTCTTTTGTCTGGTGGTAATAATCATAGATGGCTTGGCACTTCCTCCCTTCCTTCTGGATTGGAAATTTGACCCGGAATTTTAGGTAAACCTCATTCACCCAAACAGCTAAAGCTTTTTGCAAAGTATATTCCTTGGAGCATTGGTCCTGCAACCCTCCTTAAAAATACACATTCATGAAATTCTGCATATTATATCCTTCACTTTGAAATCTTCAAAGCATACTGGTAATTTAAAAGCATTATAAGGTCTTGCTCTGCTATAGACTGAAAGTTTTAGTTCCTTAAAACTTCTTATATTGAAATCCTGACCACCATTATGAGAGAATTAGGAGGTGAGTCCTTTGGTAGGTGATTAGGTCCATTCTCATGAACGGGATTAGTGTCTTTATAAAAAGACTTCAGAAAGCTCACTTCTTCTGTCATATGAGGATACAAGGAGAAAAGGGACATTTATGAAACCAGAAGGAATCCCTCATCAGGCACCAAATCTACCAGCACCTTGATCTTGGACTTCCCAGCTGCCAGACCTGTGAGAAAGAAATTTCTGTTGTTTATAAGAAGTTCATAGCAGCCTAACTTAATTTAAGACATACTTAAAAGAAATGTGATTATCCTGTGTAACTCAAACTTCCGCAGATTCTTTTTTTTTTTTTTTTTTTTTTTTTTGAGACGGAGTCTCGCTGTCTCGCCTAGTCTGGAGTGCAGTGGCGCAAACTCCACTCACTGCAAGCTCCGCCCCCTGCCGGGTTCACACCATTCTGCTGCCTCAGCCTCCCTAGAATCTGGGACTACAGGCGCCCACCACCAAGTCCGGCTAATTTTTTTTGTATTTTTTTAGTAGAGATGGGGTTTCACCTTGTTCGCCAGGATGGTCTGGATCTCCTGACCTCATGATCCGCCGGCCTTGGCCTCCCAAAGTGCTGGGATTACAGGTGTGAGCCACCGCGCCCGGCCCTTCAGCAGATTCTTTAACCGGGTATTCATTTATTAACTACTTGTACTGGTATACCGTTTGGCATTGTATACAATAGACTAAAAAATGTGATATTAGTCATTCTGTTTAAGTTAGATTAGCCTTTAGATGTCTGGAAGGAGTTTTATTATCGTTATGAAATCTTTTACCTTATAAGTCTCAAGTTCCAATTTTCTCATATAAAAATATTTCTAAATATTTTATTATAGTGAAAAAATCATTTTAAATTTAAATGTATGGAATTAATAAGAAACCAGAAATTGGGGTGTCATACAAATGTGAGTTCATATTTTGCTCTACTACTCATTAGTTATGTCAACAGAGTTGATTATTTAAAATCACTGTGTTGTATTGCCCTCTTCTAGAAGAGAAACAAAGATGGTAATGTGTCCTTTATGTGGTGATTGTGAGGATTACATGAAATAGGATAATATATACAAAAGCATTTGTTTTTGTTCTGATCACACATAAGTCATTTGATCAATGTTATTTTCATTGTTATTTTCCCCTTTAATGAACTATATCTTTTTCATAATTTCCTACTAGTGAGAATAATGTGTCTGATAATAGTTTTTAAAACTGTATGCTCAAATATGTATATAATAAAACATTTCTTCCAGACAAGTTATGGGAAAATTTTAGCAAATACTTTTGTTAATTTTTAAAAATAGTTTTAGTTTTATATGACAAATATTTTGGGACAGAAAAATTCACATTAATTATTTTTAAGAAGTGCTAATTTGCATAAAACTCTTACAATATATTTTCCTTCTGATCCAAGTTTTCTATTTTATGAATCTATCCTTAGATAATAATCTCATGGTAGACATATAAGTATGTGTAGACAGTTAGTTGAAAGACTGTTTATAGTAATAAAACATAAATGAGAACAACTTATAGCCAATAAAACACTATGTTTAATATTTACACAATATGTTTTTAGAAAATTCTAGTTGGTTATACATCAAATTTTAACAACATCTCTTAGACATGAGAAATAAGTACACTTTTTTCCCGTATTTTGTTATCCTGGGTTGGCTCTATTTTTCTACAATGAGCATTACTTGTGTAAATTTCAAAATGGCAAAAATCAGTTGAAAAGAATAATTATATTTTTTCTTCGAATTTTGAAGAACATTTTGATTATTTGTTAATTACCCTAAAGAAAGTCAAACTTAACTTAAATGAAATGCTTCAAACTTGGCTTAGTCACATAAATTGCATATTTTTCTGTATTCGCCCTAAATCTATATCTATTTTTGTCCTCACTGAGTACAAATGACAAGATGAAGAATAGGTAAATTCAGAAAATGTTCCTAGAGCCTTCCTGATAACAGTTATAATATTTGCTATATCAATATTTTGTAAATCAACTGAAGACATTTTGCTGATAGCAGTTGGAGCACAATTCCATTCCATGAAATTAGGTCATTGAAATTTTAAGCAAGATTTGGTTATTTGAACCAGTCTGGCACTTTTCAGTAGTTCAAGTAGATGATAAATGTGCAAGTAGGACTATGCCTTGTTTATTAGTCCATTCTCACGCTGCTATGAAGAAATAATTGGGACTGGGTAATTTACAAAGAAAAGAGGTTTCACCAAGTTGGTACGGCTGGTCTCAAACTCCTGACCTCATGCTCTGTCCACCTCGGTCTCCCAAAATGCTGGAATTATAGGCATGAGCCAACTGTCTCTACTAAAAATACAAAAATTAGCCGGGTATGGTGGCACGTGCCTGTAATCCCAGCTACTCAGGAGGCTGAGGCTTGAAGCTGGGAGGCAGATGTTACCGTGAGCCGAGATCACACCACTGCACTTCAGCCTGGCTGATAGAGCAAGACTCTGGCTCAAAAACAAAACAAAACAAAACAAAAAAACAAAAAAAATGTAGAACAATAACTAGATAGTGAGTAGGGGGGAAAAAAAAGAGAAGAGGTTTAAGAAAAGAGGTTTAATTAACTCACAATTCTGCATGGCTGGGCAGGCCACAGGAAACTTAAAATCACAGCAGAAAGCACCTCTTCACAGGGCAGCAGGAGAGAGAATGAGTGCTAGCGAAAGTGGAAGCCCCTTACAAAACCATCAGATCTTGTGAGAACTCACTATTATGAGAACAGCATGGGGGAAACCACCCCTATGCTTCCATTATCCCCACCTAGTCCCACCTTTGACAAGTGGAGTTTATTACAATTCAAGGTGAGATTTGGGTAGGGACACAGAGCCAAACCATATCACCTTGGCACTAATTATATTCTGCTTTGTGTGGCACAGCTTTATTTAATATGCTCAGCGTCATGGTAAATCTTACCAAAGTTTAGACTGCCTATTGAGAATTAGCCAAGAAGAACTCCAGACAGCAAAAGCTACCAATAACTCAAATATAATTTGAACATTACAACATATTATTGTTCGGACCTGTAGAATCAGAAAATAAATGCCAAAAACATCAAAGGGCATGAAACTTAATAGCTATGTCGTCCTTAACTCTTGAAAATCTCAACAGGGTAATGGGATTACTTTTTAGTGTGCGTGCCTGTCATTTCCTGATCTAAGGCATATAACATTTTAGAGGGCAGAAATGAAGGTTGGAAAACAAAATCAGGTAATTATATTGTGTATTCTACAAAAGTATGCATTGTTCCTACAGCATTTGAAGTTTATATTACTAATTGCTTTAGTGAGTCTCCAAAGTTTCGTACATGTGAGCTCTATTTTATTACCTTAGAAATTTGAGAACTGTGTGGCAGAGACAAGTATAATGCAAGATTGGGTGGAGTTTGAGCATATACTCTTGCAATGGGAAGGAAAGAAAGATGCCACAGATCAAATCCAGATATGGGAAATACAGAACCAGAGAAGCAGTAGCTGCTGGTTTATAACAAAGTACCTGAACATAGTAGGTTTTTCAAGCATTTAGGGTCTAATTCTTTCACCATAAATCAAACTAAGAAAAAAACAGTGAAACATTTTATTTGCTACAATGGTTAAAATATAAAATAGCTTATATGTCCAAAATAAATATTTACAAAAAAGCCTATGTAGATTAGTAATGCCAATGATTTATAAACCTTCAAATGCCTACCATTGATGGAAATATGTTTAATATTTATTACTATTTAATTGTCTAGAACACTTCTCGATTCCATAGTATCAGAGACATAACTCTTGAGTAGAATTTTGTTTTAAATTTGCATAATTTAAAACTCAAGAATTCTTATGTATAAAATGTGGGAAAACAATGTGGATTCTAAGTTCTGCCTTCTAATGCTCAATGTATCTCTTCATCTCATTACAGATACACTTGAAGTAAAAATCACAATTTTAAATTGCAGACTAGAAGAGGATTTAATAAGGCATCAGGTCTGACCTCCTACATAATTTGGGAATTCCTGTGTATTCTTAAACATTTCCATTAAACAAAAATTCACAGAGCAACACACTCTAGATAAAAGCTTTTATCATGAACTTTTTCCCTCAATGGAGATTTAGACTTTGTGTAGGCTCCAGAATGTCCATAAATAATTTTATCGCCTACATTAGGAATTGAATGGGGACTGGAAGCTATGTATTCTTGAATATCATATAAAAGTCATAAAATCAATTGGCTGTGTATATCAATGAATAGGTAGAAACTATTAGGATTATGAACTTTTTAACTCTATCAACAATTCCTTGTAGGAACGACTGCATAGACTAGTTTAAAACTATTATCATAGGTTAGCACTTAAAATATTTAAAGATAACTGTAAGATTCCTGGAAACCAGGACTGATGGGGCTACCTCCTGGAAAGCAGTTGGTTGGGACTGGAAATAGATCACATGTCTGCTTTCTGGTTAACAGTGGAGACTTCAGATTGGTGGGTCTGTTAGCAAGGGCACAGACAGGTGTGGCTCCCAACCCCTCCCACTTTGGTATATATCCAGGGGAAAGAAAATCAGTGTCTTGAGGAGAAATCTGCACATTCATGTTTATTGCAGTATTATTCACAATAACCAAGATATGGAAACAACCTAGGTGTCCATCAACAGATGAACAGATAAAGAAATTGTGGTGTGTGTGTGTGTGCACATATACACACAAAAGAATGTTATTTAGTCTTAAAAAAATTCCTGACATTAACAATAGGATAAACCTGGAAGACAATATACTAAGTGAAGTAAGAGAGAAGCAGGCAGAAAAGTACAGTCATGCACCATAAAACAACATTTTGGTCAACTATGGACCACATATATAGTGGTGGTCCCATAAAACTATAATGGAGCTGAAAAATTCCTGTTACCTAGTGACGTCTTGATGATCCTGACTCTGTGTAGACCTAGGCTAATGTGCGTGTTTGTGTCTTTGTTTTAAAAAAAAAATGTTTAAAAAGTAAAACAACAACAAAACAAAAATAGAGAAAGCTTAAAGGATATAAAAAATGAAAATATTTTTCTATGGCTGTACAATGCATTTACATTTTAAGTTGAGTGTTATTATAATACAGTCAAAAAGTTGAAAAAAGTAAAAAAGTGTCTAAAGTAAAAAAGTAAGTTAAGGTTAATTTATTATTGAAGAGAAAACGGTCTTTATAAATGTATTGCAACTTTAGTGTACAGTGTTTATAAAGTATACAGTAGTGTCCTAGGCCTTCACATTCACTGCCCACTCACTCACTAACACCCACTCCTGCAAACTTCATTCATAGTAAGTGTCCTGTAAAAGTGTACCATTTTAAATCTTTCATACCATATTTTTACTGTATCTTTTTTTATGCTTTGATATGTTTAGATACACAAATACTTCCCATTGTGTTACAGTTGTCTACAGTATTTGTTACAGTAACATGCTTTACATGTTGTAGCCTGGAGTAGTAGAGCTAAGTGTGTATTAGGCTGTACTATTTAGGTTTGTGTAAGTACACCCTGTGATATTTTCATGTTAAAGTCACCTAACAATGAATTTTTCAGAACATATCCCTATCCTTAAGCAATGCATGACTTTATTGCATGATCTCAGTTATATGTGGAATACTAAGAAGTTGAACTCACACTAGCAGAGAGTAGAAAGGTAGCTGACTGCCAATGGCTGGGGGATGGGAATGGGGAGATTTTGATCGAAGAGTACAAGTGTTCAGTGATGTAGGATGAATAAGCTCTGAAGACCTAAAGTAGAACATGACGACTACTAATAATACTATATTGTATAATTGAAATGTGCTAAGAGAGTTGGTCTTAAGTGTTTTCACCACACACACAAAAATCGTTAACTATGTGAAGTAATGATATGTTAATTAGCTTGATTGTCACTTCACAAGGTATGTATATCAAAACATCATGCTGTAACTCTTAAATATATAAAATTTTTATTTGTAAAATATACTTCAGTAAAACTGGAAAACAATAAGAATAACTACATTCTTTCTTTTAACCCTTTTTACAGTGAAATTATAGTACCTTTCCTCATACAGTATATGGCATGAATTCTTTACCCTCTTTGTTTCTAGTGAAGACTTCTAATGATTTTCCCAGTTTATGTTAAAGGTGGTCTATTACCTTAAATCACTATTCTCAGATACTGGTTGGCGTTTAATATATATTAAATTTTTTCTTGAAATAATGTTAGACAAAAAAGCTTGTAAATATAGTATGGAGAATTTATGTGTACATTTCACAAGCTTCTCCTAATATAAGCATCTCATAAAATGAAAATAAAATTATCAAAACCTCAAAAGTGAGATTGGTACAATATTACTAACTAAACTATAGACCTTATTCAAATTCCACATTTTTCCACTAATGCTTTTTTCATGTTCCTAAATCTAATCCAAGATCCCACATTACATTTAGTTTTTATGTCTGTTTAGTGTCCTCCAATTTGTGATATGTTTTGTCTTTCCTTGCCTTATCTTTCATGACATTTGCACTTTTGAGGAATACTGGTTAGTCCCTCATTTTTTATTCGTTTGTTTATCTTCTCATGAATAGAATGAGAATGCATTTTTGCAAAAAACAAATTCTAATTAATGTAAAATGAAAGAGGAAACTAGAAAATCATCTTTTAAATAATCATAATTATAATTGCTGCAAATAAGGTCCATCGAAAGATGCTACAATTATGAGACCTGGTTATTTTTATTGCAGAATGGTTCTTAGAAACTCAAATGTGATTGCTATGAGTGCTCAATTCTGCTGGAGTAGCATTGCTTCCAGGCTTTCTCAGTTGACAGAACTAGCAAATATATGTATCCACGTGAATTCAACCGTATACACACCCCTATATTTTTTCTGTATCTATATATCCACATATTGAAAAATATGAGTTCATATTAATATCATTTATTCTCATTAAATAGTGCTGTTTATTCTAGCTTGCTTCTTTGCCTTATTTGGAGGATTTTTCTAAATGTGAAAAATTAAGTTCAATATATACAATGTATCTTCATGTATTCTCAATTCTATATACACATATTGGAGTTTCAGAATTGCTAAATCATATCTATGTCAAAAACCAATTTGCTAGCTGTACTTCAGTATTTCTGTAGAGGTCCTTTGTTGTAGAGGACTACCTGCTCGCAAACGAGGCGTTCCCGATAAGTCCTGCTCCTGCAAACGAAGCAGGGCGTTCCTCCCCTGTAAACAGGGAGGACAAAGGAGCCAGCTGCTAACACCAGACCCTGGGGGCTTGTTTATGTGTAAACATCTTGAAAATCCAGAAAGTCAGGGAAAGGTCAGAAAAACAACAATGTGTCTTGTAACTTGGCAACATTCCACAAATGACTGTATGAAATAAAGCAGAGCACGCCATTCGAGGTGGCTGCCATGTTTCTCTTGTCTTGTGTTGTCTTGTGTGTTCATTCCTTTGTTTAGGAAACACACGGACCCCAACACTTTGTCTTTAGCTCCATAGTAATATCTAGTAAAGATGCTATTTAGCTCCATAGTAGTATCTAGTAAAGATACTATTTCACAAAGTAAAGTATTATTTTCTTGCTTAATATAGTTATGTTATCCATTTATAATACAGTTAGGTTCTTTTGTTATTGTTTTTATTCCATTTGCCAGCCCCATTCTGATTTGTTCTATTTACTTTGAAGGTTTCTGAAACACTTCCAAGGTGGTAAGGTTGATGGCTATATAAATATCTGCACTAGGGGAGAGACACTCCTCCCTAATCCCTACTACCTTATATCCATTCCACTCTTCTTTCCATTCTTTCCCCTCAATATCTGTTATTGTTTCTGCATGTCTTTTGCATGGATGAAAAAATAAATGTGTATTTTCTTTTGTCCTCTTCTTCCTTTCAGGAAGTATAGTTTACTGTTCTCTTTTGCACTTTGTTTTTTTTGGTTGTTGTTGTTATTTTAAAATAAATTTTAAAACTTTTTTCGTTTTTTAAATTAAATTAAATTTAAGTAAATTAACAGTTGCATTAGTTTGCCAGGGCTTCCATAACTAAGTTCCACAGACTGGGAGCTTAAAAAACAGAAATGTATTGTCTCGTAATTCTGGAGGCAAGTCTGAAATCGAGCTATCAGCAGGGATGGTCTCTTCTTAGGCTTCTATTCTTGTCTTGTGGATCGCCGTCTTTTCCCCATCTCTTCACACGGTCTTCCTGGTGTGTTTGTGGGTATGCATGTCCAATCTCTCCTTCTCTATTAAGGTGTTAGTAATATTGGATTAGGGCCTACCCTAATGATTTCATTTTAACTTAATTACTTCTTTAGGGACCTTACCTCCAAAAACAGTCACATACTGAGGTTACAATTTCAACATATGAATTTTGAGATGACGAAATTCAGCCCGTAACAATAGTATATTCTGGTAAACATTCCATATTTAGGTCAATAGAAGTTACCTTCTCTCTCTCTCTCCTTTTCTCTCTCTTCTCTTCACTCTCTCTCTGCAACAGAGCCTTAGTATTCCATTTTAAGGACGCACCAACATTTATTTAGCCACATGTTAATAAATGATCAAATGGTATTTCCGATGTTTTGCAATTACAAGAAATGCTGCAATCAATAACTTTGTGCCTATCTATTTTCATATAGACGGAGCTGTATTGCCAGTATAGGGTCCTAGAAGTTACAATGCTGAGTCAAAGAGGAAGTGCATGCGAAGTTTTGTTAGCCTTGACAAATTTCTGCTCAGAAAGTTTTACCAGTTTATATATCAAATCAGTTTATATATTAGTGTATTACACTGCCTGTTTCCCCAGAGCTTCGCAAGGAGATTTTTTTTTTGTCTTTGCTAAGTTGACATATGAGAAAAGACGCTTCAGTGTTATTTTAATTTCATTTTTCTCATTATGAATAGGTTTAAAGATACTTTCTTTAGTCTGAGGGCCATTTTTATTTCTTTTTTTGAATTATCTATTCAGGTTTTCCCCACTTTTAACTACAGTTTTTAGTTTTTTGTCATCTAACATGTAAGAGTTCTTAACATGTAAGGCATGTAGCTCTGTCTGTTATATATTGCAAATGTTTATCACAAATTGTCAGTTGTTTTTTTAATTTATGCTTTTTTTTAGGCATGTACTATACACACATGTAGAGATATACTCATCAAATTTTTCAAATTGTATTTAAGGTATAGGTAAACAAACAAACAAACAAACAAACACCTTTCCCTATCCCAAGATTAAAGAGAAATTTGCCTATTTTTTTCTAATATTTACATTTTTTAACCAGCAGATTCCTATTTTGAACTTATTTTAGCTAAGTGTTTGAGATACAAACCCAATTTAACTATTTCCAAATGGTTACCCAGTTGCCTCCTCCACTATTAAAACAGGTAGCTTTCCCCCAGTGACTTGATGAACTATTTTATAATATACTAAATTTCCACCTATATGTTGTTTTAATTCCAGGCTGTATAGTTAATTTAGTGTTCTACCTGTCTATTCATACACCAATGCCACATTGTCTTAATTATAGTGACTTTATAATATTTCTTGATGTTTGGAGGGAATAGTTCCCCTATATGTGTTATACATCATGCTTGCTTTTTCATTTATACTTCAGTATCAACTTGTCTAATCCAGGAAAATTTTGTTGATGTTTTTATTAGGATAATGTTACCTTTGTAAATTATGGGACACTGAAATTTTTATAGTGCTGAGTCACCCCATATAAGAAAGGTGAATGATCTCTTATTTTTGTGTCTTTTGGGGATGTTTTAAAATTTTCTTCTTTTGGCATATTTGTGTTAGTTTATTGCTAAGTTTTTAATTTTCTTTTTTTTTTTGGTCATTGCAGATGAGGTTTTCTCTATCATTGTGTTCTCTAACTGGTCACAGTTTGTTTGGATGAAGGCTATTGAGTTTTGTTTGTATGTTGGTTTTATATTTTGCTCTACTATTGAATTATTATCCTGTATGAGATATTTATCATTGGTCTGAAAATATAATTTTATTTCTTCTTTGAAGTTTTTTTCTTCAAATGGCAAACACCTATAGTACATTCTGGAATGGTAACTGAGTTAGGGGTCGTCTTTACTTATTCCTGACATGAATGGAAATATATAGAATGTTTGCCTATCAAGTGAGATAGTACCTTTAGTCTTAGATATACATGTATATATTTTTAAATGCTCACCATTAGTTCTTTTGCTGAAATTTTCCCAGTCATCTTTTGTTTAGATAAAGCTCATGCTCTATCATAATTGTAATAGTTGAAAAATTAGTTATTGAGCCAGTCCAGCCAACCAGTTGGTTTTGTGTGTTCCACAAATAAGAATAATTTATTTTAAAACATATTCTATGGTTTAAAGAATTCAAAGTAAGATTAAAATTTTAAAACATGTAAAGAATATATTAAATACTCATTGCAAACATATTTACAAATATAGTTTTATTAAAATCGAGCTTCTTGGATTTATTTGTGTATTGTCTGTGACTACTTTGACACTACAATGACAGAGCTGAGTAGTTGCAACAGAGACCTTATGTTCTTGAAAGGCTAAAATATTTGACAACTGATGCTTTGACAAAAGAGTTTGCCATGTAAGTAGATTCCTCAAGAAAGGCTTGTGGGTACATGTTTTTCTAGCTTTTGTTCAAAACCTTTTTATAAAACCATAATAATTAAAGAAGAGTTCAGATAGAAATCCTTGATTTACACTTTTTTTCACTCGATGTATTTAAACAAAATATTATCTTATTTCTTTACATTTTACAGTTTTAAAATAAACTTTTTATTTTAGAACAGAAAAATTGTGATGTGCAGTGAAGTCACATGTTCTTCACACACATTTTCCACTTTTATTAATGTCTGACATTAGCAAGGTTGAAATTAATGACCCAATAATGAAATAATGATATATTTTTATTCAAGTCAACATATTTTTCAATTTTCTTAGGTTTTTTTCTACTGTCCTTTTACTATTCCAGGATGGCTTCCAGGATGCCAGACTACATTTAGCAGTCGTAACCTCGGCTCTTCTTAGCTGGGGCAATTTCTCATTACTTTCCTTATTTTGATGAATTGAAAGCCTTAAGTTGGGATTTTTCTGATGTTTCCTCCATATTGGGTTGAAGTTAGATGTTTTGGAGAGAAAGACCATGGAGGTAAAGTGTCAGCTATACCACATCCTATCAAGATTACTTATTATCAACATGATGTATTTCTGTTAATGCAAAGCTTGAGCATCTGTCTAAGGCAGATGTCATGTTTCTCTAACATAAACTTATTAGTGTTTTTCTCACCCTTTCATATTGGACTCTTTGAAGGAATTCATTATGTGCAGTCTGCATTTAAGGAGTGAGGAGTTATGTACCTCATGGGAGGATTTAGCTACATAAATTATTTGAAATTTTTCAGCATAGGAAATTTGCCTATTTTTCCCTAATTATTTGTGTAGTCTATCATTTATGTATATTGGTATAGACTCATGGACATGGATTTTATACTTTAGGTTATATTCCAATGTTATTTCATTTATTTTATTCCTTAAATTATTCTAGCTTTGGCCATTGAGAACTTTTTCAATTGGCTCCTATATCTCTGTGACATCATTGTGAGATGTTTTTGTTTGTTACTTTACTTTGAGCACTTACTTTCTGCTACTGAAAAATGCTCCAGGCTCATCTTGTATAATGCTGCCCCAGTGATAGAATCACTTATTTCACCAAGGAGCCTTGGAATCTTTTATGGGAAAATGATTGATAGCAGAAACCAAGATCTGAATCTGAGATATATTCATTTATGCCAGGATGTGATTACCCCTAAGCCCTCTGTGTCCATATTAAGCTAAACAAAGTTTCATAGTAATGTCTCCAACTGTAATCTATTAGCAGATGGATAGTCCTAGAGTCCTTCCCTGGTTTATCTGTAAATAGACCTTAAGTGTTATGTTTATGAGGCTACTATTTGAGATATGTTTAATGTTTGCTGTAGCTATAGGTGTCAGAGACTTCATCTTACTGTAACGTCCTTGTTTTTGCCTCCACTTTTGTTTTTGGGTTTCTCGAAGTACTCTTCTTCAGAAAGGGGCTGCCTCTTGCAACTCTTTCAGCTGTAATTCGCTGTGATTATACTGGATTTTTGTTGGTATGGTGGTGAGAACTGGGAAAGGATCTTTCTTGGATCTTCACAGTGAGAACTTGATGGAGTTTCTTTACAAAAAACCCACAAAAATACGGAGGTTTTGCTATGATTGTGGCACACAGAAGTTTCCCATTCTCCAACTAATCCACACTCAGTCACCATTAATTCACTGAAATTACTATTTAAGTGTTCCTATCAATTTATGGCTTCATCAGCTTCTGCTCCAAGCAGATCTCAGCTATGTCTTTCTAGATTTGCCCATCTTTCATTATGCAGGTGTGATACTTTGTTCTGCAACATCACTTCTCCACTGGGTTTAAGAAGTCACTGATTTTCAATTTTTTTCTTGTTTTAAGGCCTGGAGTATTTACTTCTAAGAACTGCCTATGTTGTGCTGAAGCAAGAAGTCCTGTAAGTCTATTTGAAAAGCTTTAAGCCATTCTATCTAATTCTTTTGCCTTAGTTAATTATATAAACTGTTTACCTTCAGGCTTAGAAGATATTTATTTTTGAAATCTAAAAGTTTTACTAGGCTATATCTCAGAATTGATTACTCGAAGTTGATTTTGTTAGGTATCCATTCA
This sequence comes from Mandrillus leucophaeus, assembly GCF_000951045.1. NCBI lineage: Eukaryota > Metazoa > Chordata > Mammalia > Primates > Cercopithecidae > Mandrillus > Mandrillus leucophaeus. The sequence goes on along the minus strand of NW_012109997.1, from coordinate 23,608 downwards.
TTGAGGCTTTTTAATGTTAGATTGAGCTCTTTACTATTTCCATAACGTTTTCTGATTGTAGTTTTAAGTAATAGCTGTATTAAATTGTTTTATTTTAGCTCTTAGGGACTCTGATACTGCAATATTATTATTCTTTGCATTTTCACTACTTCCAATATCATTCTGATATTTCTACTTTCTGATCATTTTTTACTTCTTTCTTTATGTTATTTTCTTTTTTTGGCTATTTTCCTTTCTTTATAAAATGGCATTATTAAATTATCATTTCAGTCTTTTCTACTTTAAACTTCTCCTCATTTATTATTTATATCTGATTTTTTAAACTTTTTTTTTGCTAAATTCATTCAAATATTTTTCTCTCTATGATTTTTGTCCCTTTCTGCTTGTAATTTGTAAGTTTCTGAATTAAAGTCATTTCATATAATTAAATGCTTGTTCAAGTATATTTAATTTTCTTTGAACTGCTAACTTAAAAGTTTTCCTGCTTCATTGATTTTTTTGAGGGGTAACAGGAGGATTTCCCTTAATTGAAATTGTGAAATTCCCCAGTTGCATGAAATGTTATTTCCTGAATTCCTGCAATTCCTTTGCGTTAGTTTGCCTTTCCTTTTGATTTTTATCATTTTTATGCATTTTACAAGAATCCTAGTTTAATGATGCCCTCTTCTGTCAGCACAGGTATTCTGTCAGTATAAGTGCCACAGGTAGTTTCATGGGATTATTTGGGTGGTTGGTTGGTTGGCTGGTTGGTTTTGGTGGTAATGTAGTTGTGAGTCTTCTAATTTCATGGATTTGTTTGGTGTCTTGCAGATTCTAAAATGTTCCTTATTTCTTCTTGGTTCTTTCACTACCTCAATGCCAAAGGGTGCTTCTCCCTTATTTTGTATATTCTCCACCCCAGCGGCCTCCACTTAGACAGCTAGAATGTATGCATTACAATGTCTAGCTTTTAAATTTTCCCTGGCTCATTAAATTGTGCCCTTGTCTTTAAAACATACATACTCCTTTCAAATCAAATGTCTTTTTTTTTTTTTTTTTTTTTTTTTTTTTTTTTTTTTTTTTACATAGCTTTGCTCTTGTCACTCAGGCTGGAGTGCCATGGTGAGATCTTGGCTCACTGCAGCCTCCGCCACCTGGGTTCAAGTGATTCTCCTGCCTCAGCCTCCCAAATTGCTGGGATTATAGGCGCATGCCACCATGCCCAGCTAATTTTTGTATTTTTAGTACAGACGGGGTTTCACCATGTTGGCCAGGCTGAAATCAAATGTACTTTGAGGTTTATTCCTGTGGTTTATAATCTAATCTGCATGGATACATTTTTAGTATTTTCAGCCTTAATCCTTCTGGTTGCACTTTCTAATGAAACTGGGGTCCCTTTACTAACTTTCCTCTTCTGCTTTCTTTCTGTGCTCTTTTCAAAATCTTGTTTTTTTGTTGTTTGATTTTTTATATCATTGTTTACTTTTTATTTTTGTTACTTTTTAGACTTCCCTTGATGGATCAGAGAAAGACTTGGAGCAGCATCAAGCTAGGTTAGGAATACAGGTTCATGTACAGGGATTTGGTGTTTTTCTCCTTTTATTCACAGTTAATTAGAAATGTGTCATTCTCTTTCTTTAAGTCATTTTGAGTGCAAGTTCCTGTAGACTTATCTGTTTCTTTTGTTGTTTAGTATTGTTCTTGGAGGCAATCTATCAGTAGATAGGAAACAAGACTGCCATTACTGTCTATCCGCATTGGTTTTCTTTAGTTTTTATACAATTTACATTAAAATTATATGAATTTTATAAAAATTAAAATGTTGATTATTCTGTATTCACCTACTTCCATGAGATTTTAATTAATACAAAGGATTCTCACTTTTTAAAAAGTAATGTTGAGCATATTTAGAGCCACATAGGGGATATCCAATTAAGAAAGACATTTGAGAAGCAACTTAATGTTCCTGTAACACTTCCACTGATCAAAAATATTCCGACACTAACTGGAAGTGTTTTCAGAACTAGCCTGTAGCCCACATTTTAAAATATTCTCAATCTTTTCAGCTATACATTATGTTTGGCCCTCAATAATAATACTCTGGTTGAGCTTAATATTATCTTAATAATATTTGGCTTTATCATAAAATTGAATTGAACCTCAAAGGGTAAAATTTTTCTAGTCTTCAGCTCATTCATTGAATTATTTTTCTGGTAGAGAAGACAATTTTAGTAGACAAATTAAAATATTTTAGAAAAGCAAGAAGATTATTTTGAAAGAGAAAAATACTAATTTAGAGGCATAATGTTAGTGCTTTAGCTTAGATAAAGCTCTCCTTATCTTACAGTTTCAGTTCTCCTGTGTATAGCAGGCCTGTGTTGAATATCCATGAACAGAATAAAGGTTTAGATTTTCATTTCTTATGATTTCTCTTTAATTTGGTCTTGAGATATATCTCTTGAGAGTGGCTGTAAGTTCTAGCCCAGTTCTGACCAGGAGGAAAGTTAAGTTCAGCTGTGTGCATCAGGTGAGACACAGTGAAAAATTAAAATAAAAATGCATGAAACAGAAGAAATTTATTTTTCATAGATGCCGAACAGGTTAGGGGTGCTGACCAGAGTCCAATGAGAAGTCAGAGGTGGCAGGGAGCTCAACCAGCAGGTGGGGAGTGAGAAAGAGAGAGAGAGGCAAAAAAAAAAAAAACCTGTAGGACAAATCTTTAATATTTTATTACCACCCATGGGCATTATCCCTTAGGTTTTTCCAAGGGGGTTGGTGGATTGACTAGTTTAAAGAAAATGCTACTGAAGAGGGAATCTTATTTACATCACTCTTGTGTTAACCATTAGGTTTTATCATGATCAGCATCTGTGGGTTACATTGGGTTTGGCTCAGCGAGATAAGAAATAAGGGGACAATATCACAAACAACCACACAAGGAGGGTAAGTTTTAACTAGACTAAAAGTGACTAAGAACAGCAAAGTTTCAGGAAATTTATGTGAGGCCTAAAGATGGATGCCAAAGCAGCAAATATATTAAACAAATTGATAGCAGTAACATACCCAGTTCATCCTTTTATTTCATTTTATACTTCAAATAATAAATGGAGACCAGCCAGTTATTGTAATTTTAGTTAAATTTCATAGTGCATTTATGAGTATTTTCATACTATATTTGAAACATATTTTAAATATATTTATAAAT
>NW_012109997.1:7190-20244 GCF_000951045.1 Mandrillus leucophaeus | reverse complement strand
AAATATAATATATAATAGAATATATAAGTTGTATTTGCTCAAAGATATATTTATTAAAAATCTCATTTACGTTGGTACTATGAATAACCACACTAGTTTTAAAAGTTGTAAGTTAGACGTTTCTCAATGTCTGTTTTTGGTTTATAGTTTTTAACATTGTGTTTTCATGAGAATCTTTACGAAGCCATTTAAGTATCTCCTCTCATTCATGTTGCTGAATCTGAAATAAATACATAATGTTCTTTTCTTATGCATTTGTGCTGCTCTAATATTTGATAGTTCTCTTTGACATAAAATAATGAAAAATAATCGATACCAAAAGGTGCAATGGCAATCAAAATATAGAAGTCTTCTCTGTTTATGATTTCTCATTGTATTTTATCATTTTCATTCAATTTTTATGAGAAAAGATACTAATTTTGAGTCTCCCTCGAGTGTCAAATATTTTAAAGAAAATGAGCTCATTCTTCATATTTTCTATTAGAATACAATTTTCCACTGTTTTTAAGTACAAAACCCTTTGTATTCAATCAAAATGAAGATTTATATTAAGAAAGTAATTTCTATCTCTGATCATTTACCTTGTGTTTGGTCTTTCAAATCCCCATATGGTGCAGAATAATATGTATCTCATTGAGAATAGAGAAGAAGATAGCATTCTACTATTCAGATAAAACAAAGAGAAAAATTTGCTCATTTTAGAATACTTAGTATGAAACTTTATGGATCTGAGAAATGTATTTTTTACAATAAGGTTTATACTCTCACATATTGAGAAAGATTAATACATTGGTTATTGATATATATTGATCACTTTTTAATTGGTGGTTATAATCATTGCGTTATAAATCATGAACCTTGGCACTATAGAATAGCCTAAGACTTGAAGCTCATTTAGTAATGAGTCTGCATGTTAGTCAAGTGAGGTATGTGACATAAAAGCTTAGCAGATATTTTCAGAGATTAAAATGTATGAATAACTTCTCTTATTCTTCACCCTTCTTTTGATTTGACCAATGTGGCAACTACACTCATAATATTTTTTTCATGTAAACCAGAAGATATTCCACATTATTTTAGAAAGCCACTTTCTTAAGGCTTTATTGTCACAAATTTTATTGGTTTCCATCAAATCTCATAGTATTATTTGCTCAGAAAAATAATATTGTTAATTTTCTAGTTTCTAGTTTCACATTGATAGATGATCATTACCCTAATTAGATCCAACTAACTGTAGTTTAAGGATAATATCGGGTGTAGTGTTCTTTTTATTTATAAAAAATGTAAAATCTAATTACTTTTGAAAATTTATGTGTTATATAAAGGTCTTGGCATATGAATTCAGTTGTTTTTCTTTCCTGGACTTCAATTTGACAACCACATGTTTTATGAGACTGTTGGAAGTTGTTTAAAGTTAATAGGTCCCTCACTAGAAATGCTTTCACATTAGCTACAGCCTTATACATGATAGATCTGGAGTAATTTTTTTTTTATAGGGAATATCAGGGATTTCCAAAATTGTACATTTCTCAAAATGTTCAAGAGTTATTTAGAAAAAGATGTAAACTTTTCTAAAGAAACTTTCGTAAAGCTTCTGGTAAAGTTTTTGATAAAGAAACTTTGGTAAAGAGAAACTTTTGTTGTGTGTGAGAGGGAGAAAGAGAGAGAGGAAAAAAACCTAGATCAGATGGATCACCAATTTCCCCACTCCCTGACACAAGATATGTTTATCGAAATACCTTTAAGAATTGAATGCACTAAAATAGTGCTGGATTTAGAAAAGTAGATGTGGTTTTAGAGAGATACTGTTTTATAATCTTGAAAGAATGATGTCACATATTTTCACTTGTTTATACAAATTCTGCAGATTAATCCATTACACCAGACTTGAAAGTGTAGATGTGGTCAGAGCTTTTCTTTTTGAAAAGTAATTCACTTTGAAGTAAATATCTGTAACAACATTCAAATAAATCTTTTGTATTCAATTAGCAGATTCATCGATAATTATAATATAGAGATGATTCTAACATATGGGTGAAGGAGAGGAAGTAACCGTAGGCCATTTTCTGTCTTTGAAAAATCCATAGCTATTAAACTGCTGTTCTAGTTTCACCAGTTCTTTTAGGTATCATTTATATAGTAACTCTGGTTTTGTAAATAGAAGTACTGCTAGTTCCAAGTAAGTATAAGTGGTCTGAGAGGGTGTTCATAAACCACGAGATGGAAAATTTGACTATAATCTCTTCATAGTAAAAAAAAAAATTATCTTTGATTTGTGACCTTCTCTCAGTACCCTAGGAACTTCTTAAGAAGATCTTAGGTTTCTGAAGGTGCCATGTAAAAGCAACGCAAGGAATATTTTGGAGCTTACTGGCAATGCAAAATCCCAAAACTCTCCCTGAAACTACTGAATTAAAATAAGCTTTTAAATTAAAGAGAAACAAAGGCACACAGAATTTATAAGAACCATAGCCCTAGAATACAATGCTGTCTAGGAAAGATGAAATTTACCCATCAGATTTAGTGCAAAGGATGACCTTGGTTTTAGTAAACTATTTTTCTCTCGGCTATTGTACAATATGATCTCAAATCATAATTTTTCTTAAGCAATTAGACATAAAATTTGAGTTTTGTTTTGTAAAATTTGATTGAGTAGCTAATGAAGATATCATTTCTGATTTTACAAAAGAGACATTGCTGCTATTTACTTCAATTGTATGACTAAATAAAAATTATAGTCATGGACTTAAACCGTGGGAGTTCTTTCAGAGATAATATGTCAATAATTCTCCAGATAATTCTAGAAAACTCTCAAAGTGAAGGTTTGCTGAAATTAAGTGACCTCTTGGTGAAAAGTATTGCAATATTTGCAGCATGCATTTTCAGTTTAGCAAGATGATAAATATATACCCCGTGCTTTAAAACAGCACAGTATTAAAATATTCAAATACAACAAGAACGAATAGAAAAATAAAGAGGAAAAAAAATCCCACAATAAATGAGCAGGTTTGTGCTATTTTATTTCTTTTGCAAGCTGTGAAAATCCCTGCTGAGAATGCCATAATTTCTTACAGATTGTCATTTCCTTTGGATATTATTACATGCAGTAAGTTAACTGGAGCTAATAAAGTTCCAGGAGATGTAGTGAAGACTTAGAAGTACAAAGCCCTTTATCAATGTAGAAAACATCCTGATTAGTAGTAGCTGGTTATCCTCTGAAGCTGTTTTCATGAACAACCCTGCTTACACAGAGCCTGATAGGCAGGGCTGCCAGTAAAAAGCATCGAAAGAACTATTGCCAAGATCTGCTTCTTCCTTGAAATGCCTCCTGACTCATTGCATGAGTACCTAATACACATGGTGACTATACATGCACAGTGATACAAGAGGAAAAATATGATTTACCAAGCAATGAATTTTAAAAGGCCCCAAGAAGTCACATGTCATACGGATATATGATACATATGAGCTCATGCATAAGACGAACTCTGCCATTAACCAGCAATGTGTGCTTCATATTATACTTCTTTGGGCTTCGGTTATCTTATGAGGAGCTTAGAGTGCATCACAGGTTCTCAAGACTGGCTGCCCATTAAATTTACTCAAAGAGCTCTAAAACAAAAAATCTATACCTTACTTCAAATAAAGTAAGTCTGAGCCTCTGGAAGTAGAGCCCAAGCACAGAGTTTTATCTATTAAGCTTCCCAGGTGATTCCATGTATAACCAGGTATCAGAAACACTGAACAATAATAATTGCTTAAGTCTCTTACACATTTAATCTTCCCACGCTTTCTAGGAAACTGTGTTTCCTGCCTTTTCTTACTTTCATCTCTTCTGTACATAAATATATTCTACATAGACTGAAAATAGTAAAATGGCAGATATTATTATTTTATTCACAAAGATTTATAAATAAATATGTGACTTTTTCATCTGCCTATGACTCTGTGGCTACAAACCCAGGTAAACCATATCAGGAAAAGCTATTTCATATGGGAAATGTAACAACTGGGGAGACAAAGGACAGCTAAGATGTTTTAGACAATATTCCCTTTGACTCTTGAATCGTAACTGTTACAGTTCAGAATGGCACAACAAAAGGATTTTTAGTAAATCAACAGGGAAAGTATTTTGCATGACTTGACCCAGGCTCTGACACATCTATTAGGATTTGCTAGAATGTATCATAAACACTATCAGGCATAACATGGGGAATTTTCCTACTATTCCCTCATGAGCAATGAGCATATAGGATTTTGTTGTATTTCTTCTTATTATTATTATTATACTTTAAGTTCTGGGATACATGTGCAGAACTGTTGGTGGGAGTATAAATTAGTTCAACCATTGTGGAAGACGTGTGGCGATTTGTCAAGGATCTAGAACCAGAAACACCATTTGACCCAGCAATCCCATTACTGGGTATATGCCCAATGGATTATAAATCATTCTACTATAATAGAATGCACACGTATGTTTATTGCAACACTATTTACTATGGGAAAGACTTGGAACCAACTCAAATGCCCATCAATGATAGACTGGATAAAGAAAATGTGACACATGTAAACAATGGAATACTATGCAGCCGTATAAACGAATGAGTTCATGTTCTTGCAGGGACATGGATGAAGCTGAAAACCATCATTCTCAGTTAGTTTGGTAACACAAAAACAGAAAACCAAACACTGCATGTTCTCAATCATAAGTGGGAGTTGAACAATGAGAACACATGTATGCAGGGAGGGGAACATCCACACTGGGGCCTATCAGCAGGGTGGGGGACTAGGGGAGGGATAGCATTAGGAGAAATACCTAATGTAGACGACAGGTTGATGGGTGAAGCAAACCACCATAACAAACCTGCATGTTCTGCACATGTATCCCAGAATTTGAAGTATAATAATAGCATTCCTATTTCTCCACGTCCCCTCCAGCACCTGCTGTTTCCTGACTTTTTAATGCTCGCCATTCTAACTGGTGTGAGATGGCATCTCATTGTTTTTGATTTGCATTTCTCATGGTTTTGATTTGCATTTCTCTAATGACCAGTGAAGACGAGCTTTTTTTCATGTTTGTTGGTCACATAAATGTTTTCTTTTGAAAAGTGTCTGTTCATATTCTTTGCCCACTTTTGATAGGGTTTCTTTGTCTTGTAAATTTGTGTAAGTTCCTTGTGGATTCTGAATGTTAGCCTTTTGTCAGATGGATAGATTGCAAAAATGTTCTCCCATTCTGTAGGTCGCCTGTTCACTCTGATGATAGTTTCTTTTGCTGTGCAGAAACTCTTCAGTTTAATTAAATCCCATTTGTCAATTTTGGCTTTTGTTGCCATTGCATTTGGTGTTTTAGTCATGAAGACTTTGCTCATTCCTAGGTCCTGAATGGTATTGCCTAGGTTTTCTTCTAGGGTTTTTATGGTTTTAAGTCTTATGTTTAAGTCTTTAATCCACCTTGAGTTAATTTTTGTATAGGGTATAAGGAAGGAGTTCAGTTTCAGTTTTTTGCATATGGCTAGCCAGTTTTCCCAACACCATTTATAAAATAGGGAATCCATTCCTCATTGCTTGTTTTTGTGTGGTTTGTCAAAGATCAGATGGTTGTAGATGTGTGGTGTTATTTCTGAGGCCTCTGTTCTTCTTGAAGAGGTCCTTCGCATCCCTTATAAGTTGTATACCTAGGTATTTTATTCTCTTTGTAGCAATTGTGAATGGGAGTTCACTCGCAATTTGACTCTCTGTTTGTCCATTGCTGGTGTATAGGAATGCTTGTGATTTTTGCACATCTATTTTGTATCCTGAGACTTTGCTGAAATTTCTTATAAGCTTAAGGAGATTTGGGGCTAAGAAGATGGGATTTTCTAAATATACAATCACATCACCTGCAAACAGAGACAATTTGACTTCCTCTCTTCCTATTTGAATACGTTTTATTTCTTTCTAATGCCTGATTGTCCTGGCCAGAACTTCCAATACTGTGTTGAATAGGAGTGGTGAGACATGGCATCCTTGTCTTTTCCCATTTTCAAAGGGAATGCTTCCAACGTTTGCCCATTCAGTATGATATTGACTGTGGGTTTGTCATAAATAGCTCTTATTATTTTGAGATACATTTCATCAATATCTAGTTTATTGAGAGATTTTAACATGTAGGGGTGCTGAATCTTATTGAAGGCCTTTTCTGCATCTATTGAGATAATCATGTGGTTTTTATCATTGGTTCTGTTTATGTGGTGGATTATGTTTATTGATTCACGTATGTTGAACCAGCCTTGCATCCCAGGGATGAAGCTGACTTGTTCATGGTGAATACACTTTTTGATATGCTGCTGGATTTGGTTTGTCAGTATTTTATTGAGAATTTTCCCATCGATGTTCATCAGGGATATTGGCCAGAAATTTTCTTTTTTCTTTTTTTGTTGTGTCTCTGCCAGGTTTTGGTATCAAGATGATGTATTTCTTACAGTACATGGAGTGGTAGGAAAAATTTTACAATAATAAGAATCCCAATTCTGAGCTCTGTAACAAAGCCAAGGTAAGTAAACACTAAGACATTTTTAGAAGAGTCAGAAAAAAGTTTAAATGACTGAAATCTAGAATATCAAATATAACCAAAAACATATACCAGTTAAGTAAAATACCCTGAAATGCTCATTTGAAATTAGCAGAATTGTGAATTCACCCTATATCTTAACAAAATTATATATTTTTAAACTTTAATTACAGAAAAGCCTGGAAAGAATGACCAACTCACTAGTAATGTGCACACACTGGCAAATAAATGAAGTTCTCGGATGCACTGCAAAATAATTTGAGAAGATTGAAATGGTATAATATGAAAAAGATTAGCTATAATTTAATAGTTGTTGGATCAAGACAATTCGTATACTCAGATTCATTTTATTCTACTTTTGTGTAAGTTTAAAACTTTCTATATAATTTGAAATGAATCACTCTACTTTGTCAAATCTCAATAGGTTCATCTATTAAATGAGAATAACATATGACAGTTATGTTCATATGTTTAAAAATTTTGCATAATTTTTACCTTCCCTACCTGTGTAGAAGAAATACAAATTAGACTTTTCAAAGGCCAAACTGCTGTGTAATAATTCAATAAGTTACCTAAAAATAGTGAAAATACTAGCAAACCTCTTTTATATTAAATAATTATTAGTAAGGCGAATTTAAAGAAACTACATCAAAACAGAGAAAAGATTTCATTATCCTCTTGATGGATTAATGGGGCAGTTATCACTCTAGCTCCATAGATTTGTGAAGGGCAGATAGACCTGTGGATTGCCACTAATGAGCCAGGCCTATGACCTTGGTCAGGTTATCAAACTTTTGTCATTTGTGAAATAAGAGGTACAAACTAGATTTTCTTGGATGTGATTAGCATGAACAGCATTGAACATTTAACAGTAATGAAAATATAGATAAATAGATACAGGTAGATATAAAGAAGTAATGATGGTTGAATTTGAAGTTAGATTTATCTGCCTAACCCATTGTGCTGAAACTAGCATAACACCCTTTAATGCTGCTCATAAACTTAAGTTAGCTCTGAGGAAAAACAGAAGGGGAAACTTGTTGATTACAGTCTGTATTCTAGAGATTTTCTAGCTGTCACTATTAATCACCAACTCTTTCCCCCATGACACAGTGTTCAGTTTAGATGGAAACATTTGAGTATTTCTGAATAAATGTTAGATAAAAGTTATCCCTTAATCCACAGGGACTGTTCATAACAAAGTTGTTTTCATCAATAGACATATATTAAAATTGAAAAGTTAGTCAATTATGTGGAAAATTGAATATAAAAACTCAGTATTTTTCAGAAATGTGCTTCGAAGCTCTGTCAGTAGTAAGATAGGCCAGGTCATGCGAGTCAGATATTAGGAAAATAGTGATGCTTACTAGAGTCAGCTATACATTAATTTCAATTTACTTGCTCATATTCACAGAAGTATGACAGATGATTTAGTGATCCATACCAGTTCCATACTGATTCATAGCATTAGGTGGGTTCTGATTTAGAAAGAAGCCACAAGTAAATGTCCTAGCAGGTAAAACAGTACAACAAAGACAAAGCAACTTGTGTAAGCATGAATTACACAGAGAATGACAAGGAGATGTAATTCTAGGAATATATGGAACAGGGAGTGAGGCACTATGCTGCATATGGGAGATCCAGGTAGAACTTCAGTGAGGGGGACTGGTAATACGGGAGCCTTGTCTCCCATGTATTGGCGTACAATGTAGGAACAGGGCATGCCTCTGACCTTAAGACATGACTTACGTTTACTTTTACTTAAGTCTGCTTAATATTGAAAAAATCTCCTGGCATGTATTGACTGAACACAGCTAATCCAAAGCCATAATGAAACTCAACCTGAAGGCAAAGGATAAAGGAAATAGCTGAATAAGTATAAAGAAAGTCAAGAGAGTCAGGCAGGTCATTGCACTTACAGTTTATGAATGGCAGTAAATATTTTTGTATGGGGATCATTTTCAGAATTCATATTTGGATTATTCTTGATGAACATATTTAATGAGCACCGTCAAATTTAATGACAGCATGCTCAAAGAGAAAATACTTTATTTTGGGAAAAGTTCATCTTTTTTGAAAAACTATATAAGGAGAGAAGAGTGGACTTTTTTTTTTTTTTTCTTACAGGAAAATAAGAAAGTCAAAGCTTGAAAATCGGTCTTTCCCAAATGAGTTTAAAAGGGAGAAATCTCTCTTTTCTGTGCACATGAATGATATTAGAATGTTATGCTAAGGATGCTTGGCTTTCCCACATATTCACAAATCCTATTCTGATTTTAGAAAGTATCATCGGCATACTTTCAAATTAATCTCTGATTTATTCCAGAAGGAAAGGAGATGGAATAATTCCATAAAGAGGATCTTTTCATTGGTAATAAAATTGGTGAACTTCATATGGTAGAATTATCTCACAGTATTTTTATGCTGGAGGAAGGCTCAACAAGGGAAACTAGCATACCGTCAACACATTTCATTGTGTAAAGCACATTTGTTTAACTACTTTAATGCAGTCTCGTAGATTTCAGTTCACTGGAAAACCAAGAACCTTATAAGCAACAATTGAGGCTCTAAAGATACATGCTCCATTAACTTAGAGAGTTGCCTTGTTCTTATTTCATCACTTCAAAAATGATAATTGTGGTTCGATTAAGGTTGTGTAATATGAATCAGGTCACAGAATAGACTTCAAACAATTTATGGATTTCAGGACTAAACTTTCCAAGGATTAACAAATGAACTTTAATGGCTTCCTTAATAACTCTGAGTAAATTTATGCTAGAGTGTTGAATCTGAAAGATTTGAGAAAGCAGCTTTTATTGCTGACATTTCTGCTAGGTTACCTTCACCATCTAACTGAAATTTGCCCAGATGGTATCCTCTCTTGAGTGCTGAGGTGCTACATAAAAGACAATCCTGACAATAGTAATTAGATCTTTTTTATTGATAAGAAGCTTTTAATCTGTATGTTTCCTTGGAGCCAGCTTTTTTTTTTTTTTTTTTTTTTTTAAATCCCCGTTTAGTGTAAAGAGCATTTTCTTTCTAGGTTTTCACTAGGATAAATGGTCCTAAAAGTGATTTTTAAAATGCTCAGTGGTTGTTTCAAAGTCAATTGAAGGATGCAGGTCAATTTTCTTTAGGTTAATTTTTCTTTTCCTCATTTGAAGTGTATGCTGAGTTCTCTTGCCAGGATTTACTGTGGGGTAAACCCAATAAAATTTGCCAGGAGTGAACTGGACTGTAGGATCCAATTCAAGAGAGGAAATTAGGATCAAGAGGAGTATTGATAATTTAATAAAAAATGTTAATTGAGAAGCTTTCAATGAATTGAATCAATATGTCTCTAAGAATATTTGATGTTATTTAATTTCTTACTGTTTTTATATCAGAGGAGCTTACTCTCTTTATATTTAAATAATGAACAGATTAATTTATGTGTTGGGAAGGTAATACAGTGATTGTTTTCCATAGTAAGTGGGCATTTTTCTTCTAACAGGCTATTTCTTTATTATCCATTTCAATCATGGCAAATTTACTAATTATATATTTATTATATAACATTTGATGAACACAGGATAGACAGATAATGATAACCTGTTTATAAGTATGAAACTGTAATAATACAATTATAATTTTATCCTTTGTGAATTCACTTCTGACTTAAGAATTAGAATATTTTCAATACATGAAAATGCTTATATGCTTCTGTATGTATCTCTCTTCCATGAAACCCCCCAGCAGCAATCATGATTCTAAGTTTTGAATTTATATTTCCTAGATTTTTGTATAGTTTTACCATGTAGATGTGGCTCTATAAACATGAAAGTTTTGACCTTTAATTTTACAAAAATGGTAATATATGCTATCTACCATTTTTTATTAAACATTAAACTTTAAGATTAATTTATGTTGTTAAAATAATCTCACTACTGTGTCTTTTGAGCTTTATATACATTATTTCATTTAACTCTCAGAAGACCACCACAGAGTACATATTTTTTATTGTTATATTAAAAGGTAAGAAATCAAAGTTAAGAAATTTGAGGGAAATGCCTCAAGGTCACATGTCTGGAAGATGACAGACCTATCTCGTGTTGATAGCTGCACCTCTTTGACTCTTAACCAAACATTATTTAATAGCATCACTCGTACTTCTGTATAGCAAAAGAGCTCAAGGATAAATTGCTTCTGAGGTTGCTATATCCACATAAAACACATGAGGAAAGTGGAGGCATTTCATAAGGTTGCCTGTTGTGGATGGCAGAATGATGGCCTTACAAGACATCTACATCCTCATCTCTAGAACCTGTTATATGAAAAGAGAGAATTAGGGTGGCAGATAATCAAGCTAACCTTAAAACCAGGACATTATCTTATTTTATTTGAGTGAGCCCCATGTAATCTTAATGTGCTTTAAATGTAGAAGAGGGAGGTAGAGGAGTAAATGAATATACTTACTTGAGTAAATAAATTTCTAATGTGATTTTAAAAATTCTGACTGCTAGTACATTGCATTTTCCACACATTGTATGTTTTGAAACTTTAAAGTTTTTAATTAGCAATATTTTTGGATGCAATACATTAACATAGTTCAAAATTCAAAAGATGTAAAAGAACAATGGTGAAAAACGTATTATTTAAAATACCTGGAGATTCAAAAGCAAGATGGCTGAATAGGAACAGCTCCAGCCTCTGGCTCCCAGCGTGAACGACACAGAAGATGGGTGATTTCTGCATTTTCAACTGAGGTACCAGGTTCATCTCACTGGGGAGTGCTGGACAATTGGTGCTGGTCAGCTGGTGCAGCCCGACCAGCAAGAGCTGAAGCAGGGGGAGGCATCGCCTCACCTGGGAAGCACAAGGGGGAAGGGAATCCCTTTTCCTAGCCAAGGGAACCTGAGACACATAATACCTGGAAAATCGGGTAACTCCCACCCTAATACTGCACTTTACCAAGGGTCTTAGCAAATGGCACATGAGGAGATTATATGCCACACCTGGCCCAGAGGCTCCCATGCCCACGGAGCCTCCCTCATTTCTAGCACAGCAGTCTCAGATCTAACTGCAAGGCGGCAGTGAGGCTGGGGGCGGGGCACCCCCCGTTGCTGAGGCTTAAGTAGGTAAACAAAGCCTCTGGGAAGCTCGAACTGGGTGGAGCCCACCACAGCTCAAGGAGGCCTGCCTGTCTCTGTAGACCCCACCTCTGGGTGGAGTCTGACAGTTGTCTGACAGCTTTGAAGAGTGTAGTGGATCTCCCAGCACAGAGGTTGAGATCTGAGAACGGACAGACTGCCTGCTCAAGTGGGTCCCTGAACCCTGAGTAGCCTAACTGGGAGACATCCCCAACTAGGTGCAGACCGAAACCTCACACCTCACACGGCAGGATACACCCCTGAGACGAAGCTTCCTGAGCAAGAATCAGACAGCAACACTCACTGTTCAGCAATATTCTATCTTCTGCAGCCTCTGCTGCTGATACGCAGGTGAACAGGTCTGGAGTGGACCTCAAGCAATCTCCAACAGACCTACAGCTGAGGGTCCTGACTGTTAGAAGGAAAACTAACAAACAGAAAGGACACCCACACCAAAACCCCATCAGTACGTCACCAGCATCAAAGACCAAAGGCAGATAAAACCACAAAGATGGGGAAAAAGCAGTGCAGAAAAGCTGGAAATTCAAAAACTCAGAGCGCATCTCCCCCTCCAAAGGAATGCAGCTCATCGTCAGCAATGGATCAAAGCTGGACGGAGAATGACTTTGACGAGTTGAGAGAAGGCTTCAGTTGATCAAACTTCTCAGAGCTAAAGGAGGAACTACGTACCCAGTGCAGAGAAACTAAAAATCTTGAAAAAAGAATGGAAGAATGGATAACTAGAATAATCAATGCAGAGAAGGCCATAAACGAACTGGCAGAGATAAAAACCATGACACGAGAAATATGTGACAAATACAGAAGCTTCAGTAACTGACTCGATCAACTGGAAGAAAGAGTATCAATGATTGAAGATCAAATGAATGAAATGAAGCAAGAAGAGAAGTCTAGAGAAAAAAAGGAAAAAGAAATGAACAAAGCCTCCAAAAAATATGGAATTATGTGCAAAGACCAAATCTACATCAGATTGGGGAGCCTGAAAGTGAGGGGGAAAGTGGAGCCAAGTTGGAAAATACTCTGCAGGATATCATCCAGGAGAACTTCCCCAACCTAGTAAGGCAGGCCAACATTCAGATTCAGGAAATACAAAGAACGCCACAAAGATATTCCTCGAGAAGAGTAACTCCAAGACACATAATTGTCAGATTCACCAAAGTTGAAATGAAGGAAAAAATGTTAAGGGCAGCCAGAAGAGAAAGGTTGGGTTACCCACAAAGGGAAGCCCATCAGACTAACAGCAGATCTCTTGGCAGAAACTCTCCAAGCCAGAAGAGAGTGGGGGCCAATATTCAACATTCTGAAAGAAAAGAATTTTCAACCCAGAATTTCATATCCAGCCTAACTAAGTTTC
>NW_012109997.1:0-475 GCF_000951045.1 Mandrillus leucophaeus | reverse complement strand
ACATAGGCTCAAAATAAAGGGATGGAGAAAGATCTACCAAGCAAATGGAGAACAAAAAAAAGCAGGAGTTGCAATCATAGTCTCTGATAAAACAGACTTTAAACCATTAAAGATCAAAAGAGACAAGGCCATTACATAATGGCAAAGGGATCAATTCATCAGGAAGAGCTAACTATCCTAAATGTATATGCGCCCAATACAGGAGCACCCAGATTAATAAAGCAAGTCCTTAGAGACATAAAAAGAGACTTAGACTCCCATACATTAATAATGAGACAGATCAACGAGACAGAAAGTTAACAAGGATATCCAGGAATTGAACTCATCTCTGCACCAAGTGGACATAATAGACATCTACAGAACTCTCCACCCCAGATCAACAGAATATACATTCTTCTCAACACTACATCGCACTAATTCCAAAATTGACCACATAGAAGTAAAGCACTCCTCAGCAAATGTAAAAGAAAAGAAA
>NW_012109996.1:0-1181 GCF_000951045.1 Mandrillus leucophaeus | reverse complement strand
TGAGGCAGGAGAATCACTTAAACCCAGAAGGCAGAGGTTGCAGTGAGCCGAGATTGTGCCACTACACTCCAGCCTGGAGACAGAGCGAGACTCCATCTCAAAAAAAAAAAGTGAGCATGAAAATATTTTCTATTATCTACCAGTAAAAGAAAGTTAGGTTCACAGTTTGGGCTCTTGACACAAAGCGAAATAGGAGGCAAATTTAGATCCATCAGATACAACCAATGGAGCAACTTCTTTTCTTTTCTTTTCCATTTTTTTTTCTTTTTTTTTGAGACGGAGTCTCGCTCTGTCGCCCAGGCTGGAGTGCAGTGGCGCGAGCTCAGTTCACTGCAAGCTCCACCTCCCAGGTTTGCACCATTCTCCTGCCTCAGCCTCCCGAGTAGTTGGGACTATAGACGCCCGCCACCACGCCCGGCTAATTTTTTGTATTTTTAGTACAGACGGGGTTTCACTGTGGTCTCGATCTCCTGACCTTATGATCCGCCCGCCTCAGCCTCCCAAAGTGCTGGGATTACAGGCGTGAGCCACCGCGCCCAGCCTGGAGCAACTTTTTAAGTTCCGCCTATCTTGAAAGCTTGCAACATAAGAGATATTGCTGTGTTGTCTCTCACAACAGCAATGGGTGACACTGAGTAGAAGCTGTGAAATGTTTTTAATAGGTGTTTTCTATCGTGTGTTGCTGGAAATCCAGAGGTTTATAAACATGATACACATTTAGAAATGAGTTAGATACCTGAAAAGTCTAAACACTGATTTAGGAGTGTGTATGTTGCAGTCTCAAAAGGGGTCAATAATCCATATGGACTAAATTAATCTCTGGGTAGCAGGTATGTTTGTAAATATAAAATTGTATTAGACATTAGCATCAGTGTAGAACATGCTCAGCATCATAAGATCCAAAACACCAGCCGAAGTTTATCCATCATTAAAAACAATTATCTCCTTCCTAAAATGTCAGAATAGGAGGTAACTGAGATTAAATCAAATCCAAATGTATCTCACTGGTTTATCACTGGATAATATTTCATTGAGCAATGTAACCAAGTTTGTTGGTACATTCACCTACTGAAGGACATCAAGGTTGCTTTCAATGTGGGCAGTATGAATAAAGCTTCCCATAAACATTCCTGTGGACTTTTTAGTAGACATAATATTTTTTTTTTTTTTCCCCTGAGACA
>NW_012109995.1:0-1885 GCF_000951045.1 Mandrillus leucophaeus | reverse complement strand
GATGGTCTCGATCTCCTGACCTCGTGATCCGCCCATCTCGGCCTCCCAAAGTGCTGGGATTACAGGCTTGAGCCACCGCGCCCGGCCTAATTTTTATTTTTAAAGAGATAGAGTCTCACTTTGTCACCCAGACTGGCTGGAGTGCAGTGGCATGAGCACAGCTCATCTCAGCCTTGAAATGCTGGGCTCCAGTGATCCTCCCACTTCAGCCTACGTAGGAGCTGGGACTATGGGCACACACCACTGTGACATGCTAACTTCTAATTCTTTTAACTTTTAATTGTTTTAACAACTGAAAGAGCCAGTGACTCAATAAGTTAATATCAGCAAATTCTCTTTCTAAAAATTTGTATAAATTTAGGGGATACAAGTGCTTTTTTTTTTTTTTTTTTTTTTTGAAACGGAGTCTCGCTCAGTCACCCAGGCTGGAGTGTAGTGCAGTGGTGTGATCTCAGCTCAATGCAGTGTCTGCCTCCCGGGTTCACATGATTCTCCTGCCTCAGCTTCCCGGTTTCATGCGATTCTCCTGCCTCAGCCTCCCGAGTAGCTGGGATTACAGGCACGCAGCACCACCCCTGGCTAATTTTTGTATTTTCAGTAGAGACGTGGTTTTGCCATGTTGGCCAGGCTGGTCTTGAACTCCAGACCTCAGGTGATCCACCTGTCTCAGCCTCCCAAAATGCTGTGATTACAGGTGTGAGCCACCGTGCCCAGTCTGAGTAGTTTTGATACAGGAATATATTACTTAGAGGTGAAGTCTGGGCTTTTAGTGTAACCATCATCCAAATAGTGTACATTGTACGTAATAAGTAATTTCCCATCCCTCACCCTACTCCCACTCAATTCAGCTACATTTAACATATCATTAATTTAGCTACAAATATAGCTAATGTGTTACATATTAGCCATGTATTTTGCTATGTTTGTAGCTAAACTTAACGGGAATGTACATCCTAGATGCTTAAATATATCTTGGGCAGGGTGGCTCAAGCCCAATCCCACACTTTGGGAGGCCTGAGGGGTGGATCGCTTGAGGTCAGGAGTTCGAGACCAGCCTGGCCAACATGGTGAAGCCTCCTCTCTAACTAAAAATATAAAATTAGCCAGCCATCGTGGTGCATGCTTGTAATACCAGCTACTTGGGAGGCTGAGGCAGGAGAATCACTTGAACCTGGGAGGCAGAAGTTACAGTGAGCCGAGATTGCGCCACTGCACTCCAGCCTGGGTGATAGAGTGATACTCTGTCTCAAAAAAAGAAAAAAAAAATATGTCCAGAAACAAGAACAGGTGAATGTGTAATTAAATACACACATTCATGAGAAGTCTTGTATTACATTATTGACATATGTCAAACATTACACTACAGGTTGGGAAAACAGCTATGAAAGCTGTAACAGGCATCTTCAGCCAGTTCCAAATATGATGGAACAATCTAGTATTTTATAAAACTCTACTGCTAATCTAAAAATATAAGTCCAGACCAGGCAGAGTGGCTCATGCCTATAATCCCAATGCTTTTGGAGGATGAGGCTGGAGAATCACTTGAGCCCAGGAGTTCCAGACCAGCCTGGACAATATAGGGAGACTCTGTCTCTAGGAAAATAGTAATAACTAGGCAGGTGTGGTGGTGCACACCTGTTGTCCTAGCTATTTCGGAGGCTGAGGCAGGAGGATGGCTTGAATCCAGGAG
Source organism: Mandrillus leucophaeus (assembly GCF_000951045.1). Taxonomy (NCBI): domain Eukaryota; kingdom Metazoa; phylum Chordata; class Mammalia; order Primates; family Cercopithecidae; genus Mandrillus; species Mandrillus leucophaeus. The sequence continues at coordinate 195 of NW_012109995.1, read as the reverse complement.
TTGAAAGTTGCAGTGAGCAATGATCACATTACTGCACTCCACTCCAGCCTGGGTGACAGGGCGAGATCCTGTCTTAAAAAAAAAAAAATAATAAAAGCATTTTTCTAGCACATAGATTTTTTAAAACCCAACCTGATAATCTGTCTTAACTATTAAACACATTTACATTTACTGTAATTACTGATATGCTTGATT
>NW_012109994.1:0-1441 GCF_000951045.1 Mandrillus leucophaeus | reverse complement strand
TAGAGCTCTCCTCATATTCCAAGAAGCTGAAAATCCAGATACTCAATTTCTGCACCTCTTTGAGTCAGTGCTTAGACATGTGATGAAGTACTGTCCAATGGTACTGCAAGATAACATTTTGTGAAATAAAGAGAGAAATAAACAACAGAAATAGTCTCTCACACCCTTCCTACTTTTGGACATTACTGGAGATTTTTTCTTTTTCTTTTTCTTTTTTTTTGCAGCTGCATCTTGCAGCTATGAAGAAACACAGGTTACTGATACACTGAAGATGACAGGGCAGCAAGAAACAATCTGGACTCATCAGTTAGCTGGGAACCGTACTTTGGATTCACCTACCTCTATACTTCTATTTGCTCTGCCCTGGGATGAGGAGGAGTCTTTGGTCTGCTCATGGGTAGAGCAGAAATTGTGAGCAAAGAGGAAGGGTCAAGTGTTGTCCATATTCTCGTCATAGTTAAGAGGACAACCACAGTGTTATAGCAGAAGTATTAGACATGTGAACAATGAAAGGTTTTGACTGGGCATGGCGGCTCATGCCTGTAATTCCAGTGCTTTGGGAGGCCGAGGTGGGCAGATCACTTAAGGTCAGGAGTTTGAGACCAGCCTGGCCAACATGGCAAAACCCCATATCTATTAAAAATACAAAAATTAGCCGAGCTTGGTGGCACATGCCTGTAGTCCCAGCTACTCAGGAGGCTGAGGTACAAGAATTGCTTGAACCTTGGAGGTAGAGGATGCAGTGAGCCGAGATTGTGCCACTGCACTCCAGTCTGGGTGACAGTGAGACTCCATCTCAAAGAAAAACAAACAAAAAACTATGAAAGGTTTTGAGTTACTCTCTGTGGTCTAGGAAGATTCTGAGCCACTGCAGCAGGAAATAGAGGGTAAAATCCTCCTTGGGAGGCCTCTTGCCCCTCCCCTAGACAGAGCCTCATTTCCCACAAAGAACCTGCAACTTCTAGGCCAATCAGCAGTGACAGAAACTACCAGGCTTTTCAAAGCAGTTACTGAATCCATCCAATCTACTTCCTGTGCAAGTCACTTTTTATGCAGAATTGCTCATTGCTAGCATCAAGGCCGCGTGTCCTCCATGGATAATCCTTCTTCAGACACTTTGTCCTCAGAGCCCCTGAAAACTTCTGTACCTAAATAATACTCTAGGCCAGGCGTGGTGGCTCACGCCTGTAATCCCAGCACTTTGGGAGGCTGAGACGGGTGGATCACAAAGTCAGGAGTTCGAGACCATCCTGGCTAACACAGTGAAACCCTGTCTCTACTAAAAATACAAAAAATTATCCGGGTGTGGTGGCGTGCAAGTGTAATCCGAACTACTCGGGAGGCTGAGGCAGGAGAATTGCTTGAACCCAGGAGGCAGAGGTTGCAGTGAACTGAGATCGCGCCACTGCACTCCAGCCTGGGTGACAGAGTGAGACCATGT
>NW_012109993.1:0-1487 GCF_000951045.1 Mandrillus leucophaeus | reverse complement strand
CGAGGCTGCAGTAAGCCATGTTTGAGCCACTGCACTCCAGCCTGGGTGACAGAGGGAGACCTTGTCAAAAAAAAAAAAAAAAAAAGAAAAAAATGTCACACATGGTGGCTCATGCCTGTAATCCCAGCACTTTGGGAGACTGAGGCAGGTGGATCACTTGAGGTCAGGAATGAGAGAACAACCTGGCCAACATGGTAAAACCCTGTCTCTACTAAAAATACAAAAATTAGCCAAGCGTGGTGGCACATGGCTGTAACCCCAGCTACTCAGGAGGCTGAGGCAGGAGAATCGCTTGAACCCAGGAGGCGGAGGTTGCAGTGAGCTGGCATCATGCCACTGCACTCCAGCCTGGGCAACAGAGACTCTGTCTGAAAAAAAAAAAAAAAAAAAAAAAGAGTCCGGGCATGGTGACTCACACTTGTAAGCCCAGCACTTTGGGAGGCCGAGGCGGGCAGATCACCTGAGGTCAAGAGTTCGAGAACAGCCTGGTCAATGTAGTGAAACCTCATTGCTACTAAAAATACAAAAAAAAAAATGGGTGTGGTTGGCACGCGCCTGTAGTCCCAGCTACTCAGGGAGGCTGAGGCAGGAGAATTGCTTGAACCCAGGATGGGGAGGTTGCAGTGAGCCAAGATGGAGCCACTATACTCCAGCCTGGGTGACACAGAGAGACTCCATCTCAAAAAAAAAAAGAAAAGAAAAACAAAAAAAAGTGTTAAGTAAAATTGCCCAGGGTCACACATGAGGCAAAGCTGGAATTTGAGGGAGCCCAGGCAGTCTATCTTTAAAGCCCATGATGCTAACCACTAAACCTGACCATCTTCTTCACATGATTCAGATGCACCCTGGTTTGTTGATGTTCGTCACCTCTTTTCTGGACTTGCTATTACTGCTTTTTGACTTTGGTGTAGGGAAAAATGGAAAGATTTGCAACGGGCAAAGAGATTACTAGATATCCTTTCAATGGAATGTTAGCGCCTTTGGGGATTATCTGATTTTATAGAGATATGCCTATTTATTTGCTTTTCATTAGGCTATTTTACAACTCCTTAGAAACAAGTTAACATATAGAAAACTGATAGTAATGCAAATAATTCCTTGCATATTAAAATGCAAATAGTCTCCCGTGGAATGCCATTGTTTATTGTCCTGTAGATATTAACCAGTTTTTCCAGTTTTGCCTGCTTGTAAATGTAGTTTGGTATTTCTTTTTTTTTTTTTGAGACGGGGTCTCGCTCTGTCGCCCAGGCTGGAGTGCAGTGGTGCAATCTCTGCTCACTGCAAGCTCCGCCTCCTGGGTTCACGCCATTCTCCTGCCTCAGCCTCCTGAGTAGCTGGGATTACAGGCACTAGCCACCACATCCAGCTAATATTTGTATTTTCAGTAGAGATGGGGTTTCTCCATGTTGGTCAGGCTGTTCTGGAACTCCCGACCTCTGGTGATCCGCCCGCCTCAGCCTCCCAAAGTGCTGGGATTACAGGCATGA
>NW_012109992.1:0-1564 GCF_000951045.1 Mandrillus leucophaeus | reverse complement strand
ATCGTTTGAACCCAGGAGGAGGTTGCAGTGAGCCAAGATTACACCCCAGCCCGGGCAACAAGAGTGAAACTCCATCTCAAAAGAAAAAAAAAATCGATACCCATCAGATGGTGAGGCATCCATAATGTGACAAGGTGCCAAGGAATATCCCTAAGGGTGGAACTACAGCAAAGTCTCCTGGATTTCCTTCCTTGGGTCCCTTCCCTGGGCCCACTCCCCACCCATATAACCACATCCTCACTCTTCTCCCCTAAACACAAATTGAGGGACACTCAAAGCAAGCATGGTACTCACTTCTTAACCGATCCATCCCCTCCTCCATCCCCAACACATGGGGAGAACTTATGTTAGCCTTGAAAATAAGAAAGACTTACCAGCCTACAGTTATTTTTCCAGGCTGTCTTTTTTTACCCTCTCACCTGGCAGAAATTTATTCTCCTGGCCAGTAGCTATTTGTAAAACTGGTCTGCCTCCCTATTTTCTCACCAAGATACTAATTATTTAGTAGAAAAGGGAGTATTCTAAATCAGACAATTAGCAAATCGCCTAGAATTTCCACCCCCTCCACAGAGGCACACAAACAAGAGAATTAACCCAATTTGTTGTCTGTAATAAACAGGATGTTCTACCCACCACTGAGCCCCAGAGCTTGTTACTAGATGACTAATCCCCAGCAGTAATGGCTACAATGGCCCAGTTCCCTATTTTATTACTGTGTGCAGAAATTTGAAAGGCACTCCTCTCCCACCCCCATCTTCTCTTACATACTTTTGTACATCAATCCATTAAGAATCTGAAGTGTAATATATCTTACTCACTATTACCCTGTTAAATTGCTCTACAGCTGCCATGGGAGTAATTGCAGTGATCAGTGATTCAGACATCTTGAGCAAAGGGCTTTAAGTAGGTTTCATTATTAAACCTTCCAAAGGTCTTATTATTGAAATGAACCTGAGAGAGAGCAGTATGCCTCCTTGAGGCAGTCATACTAATGATTCTTAAGTTATGAAAAGATGTCAGACTCATCATCAATGTTGCGCTTGTGAGTACGAGTAACTGGGAATTTATCAACCAATAAAACCAACTGGCATTCTAAGAATGAAGAACAATAATCTCATTTTAAGTAGCATATGCAGTGCTGTGCAACCCTTTCAAAAGCTGCCTTTGGCCAGGCGTGGTGGCTCACACCTATAATCCCAATACTTTGGGAGGACAAGGCAGGCAGATCACCTGAGGTGAGGAGATCAAGATCATCCTGGCTAACATGGTGAAACCCCGTTTCTACTAAAAATACAAAAACTTAGCTGGGTGTGATGACACATGAATGTAATCCCAGCTACTCAGAAGGCCGAGGCAGGAGAATCACTTGAACCCAGGAGGCAGAGATTGCGGTGAGCCGAGATCACACCACTGCACTCCAGCCTGGGCAACAAGAGCCAAATTTTGTCTCAAAAGTAAATAAATAAATAAATAAATAAGCTGCCTTTGACCGGGCACAATGGCTTAGGCCTGTAATCCCCACCATTTTGGGAGGCCAAGAGGGTGGATCACCTGAGGTCAGAAG
>NW_012109991.1:0-1259 GCF_000951045.1 Mandrillus leucophaeus | reverse complement strand
TATTTTATTCCATTCAGTAGGTTTCCTTCAGACTTTGCTTCTAATGATGTGCAGAATTTTTTTTGGGGAGACAGGTGTCTTGCTCTGTTGCGTAGCACATCTAGATGTGTATAAGAGACAGCATATGTTATGTTCCCATTTTCATTTGTCTAAAAATATGTTTTGATTTCATTTTTGATTTATTCTGTGATGATTTTTTGTTCAGGAATATGTTTAATATCAACATATTTGTGATTTTTTTCAAAATTTATCCTGTTATTGATTTCCAGTTTAATACTATTGTGGTAAAAAAAGATACTTGATATGATTTCGATCTTCTTAAATTTCTTAAAGCTGATTTTGTGGTCTAATAGATGATTCATTCTGGTGAATATTTTATATATATTTAGGAAGAATTTGTTTTCTGCTGCTGTTGGATGAAATGGTTGGTTTATGCCTTTAGATCAATTTGTTTTAAAGTGTAGTCCAAGTCCACTGTTTCCTTGATGGCTGTTTTAGCCACTGTTAAAAGTGGGGCACTGAAATTCTCAACTGTTATTGCATTATTGTCTATCTCTCGTTTGTAATCTATTAAGATTTGTTTCATATAATTAGGTACTCTGAAGTTGGGTGCAAATATTTTATAATTGTTATATCCTGCTAATGAATTGACCCTTTATTATTATAACATTACCCTTTATGCCTCTTTCTACTGTTTTTGAATTAAAGCTTAGTTTGTCTGATAAATATAACTACCCCTGTTCTTTTAGAGGTTACATTTTTATAAAGTATATCTATTTTCCAACCCTTCAGTTTTAGTCTAGCTGCGTCACTAAATCTGAAGTGAATCATGGATCCTTCATAGGGCATATATAATTGAGGCTTGTTTTTTGTTGTTGTTGTTTGTTCTTACCATTGGCCACTCTGTCTTTTGATTGAAGAATTTAAACCCTTTTACATTAATGACAATTATTTATAGGTGAGTCCTTACTACTGCTATTTTATTTATAGTTTTCTGATTGTTTTGTTGATCTTTTGTTCCTTTCTCTCTGTGTCTTCCTTTATGGTTTAATGAGTTTCTGTAATATGTTTTATTTCTTATCTCCTTGATTAAATGTATTCCTAAGGTTTTTTCTTTTAGGCTGCTACAGTTGGAATTGTTTTCTTGATTTATTTTTTAAATCATTGATTATTAATTTATACAAACATTGCTTATTTTTGTTGATTTTTGACTCCTGCAACTTTATTGAATTTATTAGTTCTCACAATTTAACAGTTTT
>NW_012109990.1:0-1098 GCF_000951045.1 Mandrillus leucophaeus | reverse complement strand
ACCCAGGCTGGAGCGCAGTGGCGCACTGTCGGCTCACTGCAACCTCCACCTCCCGGGTTCAAGCAATTCTCCTGCCTCAGCCTCCCAAGTAGCAGGCGTGTGCCACCATGCCCGGCTAATTTTTGTATTTTTAGTAGAACCAGGGTTTCACCATGTTGGTCAGGCTGATCTCAAACTCCTGACCTCGTGATCCGCCCCCCTCAGCCTCCCAAAGTGCTGGGATTACAGGCGTGAGCCACTGCGACCGGCATGAGTGTGGATTTCTACTGCATCATATCCTCACCAGCACTGAGTGCTGTCGGTGTTGGGGATTTTCACTAATGTAGTAGAAATGTAGTGGTATCTCATTGTTTTAATTTGCAATTTCCTAATGGCATATGATGTAGATCATATTTTCATATGCTTGCCACTTGTATTTCTTCTTTGATGGGGTTTCTGTTCAGATCTTTTGTCCATTATTTAACTGAGTTGTTCATTTTCTTATTTTTGAGTTTTAAGAATTATTTGTATATTTTGATAATTGTCTTTTATCACATATGTCTTTTACAAATATTTTCTCCCAGTCTGTGGCTTGTCTTTTTGTTCTCTTAATGATGTCTTTCCCAGATCACATTTTAATGTTGATGTGTGATATAGCGCTTGTCATTTTTTTTCTTTGATTGTGCCTTTGGTGTTGTATATAAAAAGTTATCTCCAAACCCAAGGTTACCTAGATTTTCTCTTATGTTATCTCTAATAGTTTTATGGTCATAGCAGTTTTTAAAATGAGTTTATTAGTATGTTACTTTAAAATAATTGTTAAATAAAATAAATCAAAGATAAAGTGATGTTATATTTTATAAAATTCATTTGCAGATATATTTCCTGAGAAAATTCATATATATAAAAAAATATAGTTTTCCTCACAAAATTCCTTTATATAGATATAGATACAGACAGAGAAGTTTTTGTAGAGATAAGAGTTTCACTATGTTGCCCTCGCTGATTTCAAACTCTTGGGCTCAAGTGATTGTCCCACCTCAGCCTCCCAAAGTGCTGGAATTACAGGTGTAAGCCACCATGCCTGGCTAGAAAATTCTGCTATAAAAGAAATATAAA
>NW_012109989.1:0-1089 GCF_000951045.1 Mandrillus leucophaeus | reverse complement strand
CATTAATGAATCACTGCTACACACTTATTAGAATGGATAAAATGACAAAACACTGACAACACCAAATGCTAGTGAGGATGTGCAGCAACAGGAACATTTATTCATTGCTGATGGAAATGCACAATGACACAGCCACTTTAAAAGATAGCAGTCACGCTCCTTGCTATTTACCCCTGTCTCTTATACACATCTAGATGTGTATAAGAGACAGCACCAAATGCTAGTGAGGATGTGCAGCAACAGGAACTTTCATTCATTGCTGATGGAAATGCACAATGACACAGCCACTTTAAAAGATAGTTTGGCAGTTTCTTCCAAAGTTTAACTTAATCTTACCATAAGATCCAACAATTGCACCCCTAGATATTTATTCAACTGATTTGAAAACTTATGGTCACACAAAAATCTGCCTGCAAATATGGCAACTTTATTCCTAAGTACCAAAACCCAGAAGTAACTAAGATGTCCTTCAATTGGTGAACGGACAGAAAAACAAACTACTGTATATCTGTACAACAGAATATTATAGATTCAGCAGTAAAAAGGAGTGAGCTATCAAGATATAAAAAGACATGGGGAAACCCTAAATATATGGCTAAGTGAAGACAGTCAGTTTGAAAAGGTTACATATTTAAGATTCCAATTGTACAACATTCTTTAAAAGGCAAAACCTTAGAGACAGTAAAAAGACCATTGGTTTTCAGGAGTTTGGGGAAAGGAGGAAAGGACTGAATAGATAAAGGAGAGGGGATTTTTACAGCGTGAAACTATTCTGTATGATGCCAGATACTCTTTTTTTTTTTTTTTTTTGAGACGGAGTCTCTCTCTGTGGCCCAGGCTGGAGTGCAGTGGCGCGATCTGGGCTCACTGCAAGCTCTGCCACCCGGGTTCATGCCATTCTCCTGCCTCAGCCTCCCGAGTAGCTGGGACTACAGGCGCCTGCCACCTCGCCCGGCTAGTTTTTTGTATATTTTAGTAGAGACGGGATTTCACCGTGTTAGCCAGGATGGTCTTGATCTCCTGACCTCGTGATCCGCCCGTCTCGGCCTCCCAAAGTGCTGGGATTACAGGCTTGAGCCACTGCGCCCG
>NW_012109988.1:0-1520 GCF_000951045.1 Mandrillus leucophaeus | reverse complement strand
GAAGGAAGGAAGGAAGGAAGGAAGGAAGGAAGGAAGGAAGGAAGGAAGGAAGGAAGGTCCATTCTGCAGCTAGCTAAGGTGCCCACATACCCTGAAAATAAGAGTATCTTGCCAGGTATGGTGGCTCACACCTGTAATCCCAGTACTTTGGGAGACCAAGGTGGGTGGATCACTTGAGGCCAGGAGTTCAAGACCAGCCTGGCCAACATGGTGAAACTCCATCTCTAAGAAAAATACAAAAATTAGCCAGGCGTGGTGGCGCACTCCTGTAATCCCAGCTACTCTGGAGGCTGAGGCACAAGAATCGTGTCAATCTGGGAGGCAGAAGTTGCAGTGAGCCAAGATTGTACCACTACACTCCAACCTGGGCGACAGAGCAAGACTTCTTCTCAAAAACAGAAAAGAGTATCCTAGTGAAACTGGTAAAAATAAAAGCAAGATATACTCAACAGGAAAGTATTTCAATAAACGGTGTTGGGATAGCTGGATATCCACATGCTAAAGAATGAAGCTGAATCTCTGTTTCACACTAGACACAGCAATTAATTCAAACATACAGTTAGATAGAAGGAATATGTTCTAGTGTTCCATAGCACAAGAGGGTGACTATAGTTAAGAATAGTTTATTGGCTGGGGGTGGTGGCTCACGCCTGTAATCCCAACACTTTGGGAGGCCGAGGCAAGCAGATCACCTGAGGATGGGAGTTCGAGACCAGCCTAACCAATATGGAGAAAACCCATCTCTACTACAAATACAAAATTAGCCAGGTGTGGTGGTGCATGCCTGTAATCCCAGCTACTCAGGAGGCTGAGGCAGGAGAATTGCTTGAACCCAGGAGGCAGAGGTTGCAGTGAGCCAAGATCACGCCACTGCACTCCAGCCTGAGCAACAGAGCAAGACTCCATCTCAAAAATAAATAAAGCTTCATTTAAATTAATGATAGTTTAACTAATTCTCAATTTTCCTAGAGAAGGAGTCACCCTAGAGGTAATGGGCTGAGGTTACACTATGACAGTTTTCCAACAGACCAAACAACCACAGAGTACAACCAGTAAGTAACATCAGACTGGTTGTCTGCGGTCTATCAGTTTGTTTTAAAATAACCAATCTCAGCTAGGCACGGTGGCTCATGCCTGTAATCCCAGCACTTTGGGAGGCTGAGGCAGGCAGATCACGAGGTCAAAAGATTGAGACCATTCTGGCCAACATGGTGAAATCCCTTCTCTACTAAAAATACAAAAAATTAGCTGGGCGTGGTGACGTGCACCTGTAGTCCCAGCTACTCAAGAGGCTGAGGCATAAGAATCGCTTGAACCCAGGAGGCAGAGGTTGCAGTGAGCCAAGATCATGTCACTACACTGCAGCCTGGGCAACAGAGCAAGAGTCTTGCAAAAAAAAGAAAGAAAGAAAGAGAGAGAGAGAGAGAGAGACAGACAGACAGACAGAAAGAGAGAGAGAGAGAGAGAAGAAGGAAGGAAGGAAGGAAGGAAGGAAGGAAGGAAGGAAGGAAGGAAGGAAG
>NW_012109987.1:0-1032 GCF_000951045.1 Mandrillus leucophaeus | reverse complement strand
GCTCACTGCAGTCTCCACCTCCTGGGTTCAAGTGATTCTCATGCCTCAGCCTCCCGAGTATCTGGGACTACAGGCACACGCCACCATACCTGGCTAATTTTTGTATTTGTAGTGGAGACGGGGTTTCACCATGTTGGCCAGGCTGGCCTCAAACTCCTGGCCTCAATTGATCTGCCTGCCTTGGCCTCCCAGAGTGTTGGGATTACAGGCGTGAGCCACTGCACCCAGCTGAATTTGACTTTTAAGGAAAGGTTTCGACGGGGCGGGGTGGCTCATACCTGTGATCCCAGCACTTTGGGAGGCCGAGTTAAGTGGATCACCTGAGGTCAGGAGTAGGTAGGAGAATCTCTTGAACCTGGGAGGTGGAGATTGCAGTGAGCTGAGATCATGCCACTGTACTCCAGCCTGGGTGACAAGAGTGAGACTCCATCTCAAAAAAAAAAAAAAAAAAGAAAGAAAAAGAAAAGGTTTCATTCATAATCAGTCAAGAAAAATCATATTTTTGTGTCAAACTTAGATACTCTTTTTAGCTATACGTAATCTTCAAAAAGATAATTATAATTGCGTTTATCATTAACATAGCTGGTTTGTCCCTTTAGGACAGTGATTGTTCATGGATTTACCCTTGGAGAAAAGGGAGAAAAGATGTCCAAGTCTCTTGGGAATGTCATTCATCCTGATATTGTTGTTAATGGAGGACAAGTAGGTGATTCTCTAAAATGTATTTTATTTTCGTTTTAAGGATCTTAAATTGGCAGCCAAAGCCCTTCAGATAGTTACTTCAATGTAAAAATAAAAACTATCTTTTATATTCTCAAATAACACATGATTTTAATGAAAAAGGCAGAGGCTGGGATTGTGGTCCTTTTACCTCATTTCAGGCCTGACTCTCCAGTTAGGTTCCAAACCATGCTGTTCCTTCTTCTTCTTCTTTTTTTTTCTTTTTTTTTTTTGAGACAGAGTCTCGCTCTGTCGCCCAGGCTGGAGTGCAGCGGTGCGACTTCAGCTCACTGCAAGCTCTGCCTCCCGGGT
>NW_012109986.1:1623297-1627144 GCF_000951045.1 Mandrillus leucophaeus | reverse complement strand
CAGACTGCTGTGCTAGCAATGAGGGAGGCTCCGTGGGTGTGGGACCCTCCCGGCCAGGTGTGGGATATAGTCTCCTGGTGTGCCCGTTTGCTAAGATCCTTGGTAGAGCGCAGTATTGGGGTGGGAGTTACCCGATTTTCCAGGTGTTGTGTGTCTCAGTTCCCCTGGCTAGGAAAAGGGATTCCCTTCCCCCTTGTGCCTCCCAGGTTTGGCGATGCCTCGCCCTGCTTCAGCTCTGGCTGGTCGGGCTGCAGCAGCTGACCAGCACCGATTGTCAGGCACTCCCTAGTGAGGTGAACCCAGTAACTCAGTTGAAAATGCAGAAATCACGTCTTCTGTATCGCTGGCGCCGGGAGTTGGAGACTGGAGCTGTTCCTATTCGGCCATCTTGCTCCACCCCGCAAAAGTTTTTAAAGCAGGGGACTTTGTTCTTATCCAACCAAAGCCATTTCCTACTTTTGTAGTATTCCTGTCAAAATGCATAAGAGTTGGGGGGATGGAGTGGGACATGAAGGGTGGAGGTGCAATTCCGTTTCCACCCCTCGCTGTCTCACAGGTTGGAACTGCCCAGAGAGGCAGCAGCAGGCCAAGCAATGTAACATGGCATCTTGTAGATTTCTTATCTACTCTCATAGTATTTTAGTTGTAGATGCACAGGTTTCCTGAAAAACTTTTATCTCTGTTGGGTTATAAGTATTCCCCAAATTCATGTTTCAGTTTATTTTGGAGTGCTGTGTAAGCTGTGACAATCTCAAGAATCCTGGTTTGTGTACTTGCCATTATCACTTCACAGAAACCTTTCTATATTTTACAGGAAAGCCATGCATTTGAATGAACTATTGAAAGCTTAGTAATTAAAAGAAGTAATTATTTCTAGGCAATCTCTTATCCAGCTCTCCAGTCATTTAATTTATTGGAAACCTATTATGTATATCACTATGACAGGAACTTAAGATAGAAAGACAGACACTCATTATCCACTTCAGTGTTTTCTTGGGGCAGCAGTCCAAGAACTAATAATTAACTTCTCTTACATAAATAAAAGTTTCCTTGGAGAAAGAAGCTTGAGAGGCTGTGGATTAAACAAGCATCAACAAATTTATTTGTGTAGGACTTTCAGAGCTTATGTAGAAAGTTTGAGTATAAACAATGTACTCCAAAATTATTTCACGAAGGAGTCCAGCCTCCCCTGATGCTTTCTTCCTATCGTATATCTTAGGGTGCACTGTGGAATAACAATCACTTGAGGAATCCTCCCAAGCAAGGAAACTGTCTTATTCAGTTTTTGCATCCCCAACAATGCCTCATGTGAAGCGGGTACTCACTGTTTGCTAAATGAATAAACGCAGAAATTTACTACAGTATATGGTAGATAGCAATTAGTGCCCTGACTGAGACACAGGTAACATTTCTGAAAATTCAGAGAAGGGAGGGATTATTTTCAGCTGAAAGAAATCAGATGAGGTTTAATGGACTAGGTGAAGCTGAAGGATGGGGACATTTGGAGACTGGGCTGCTGAGCAGAGGATCTGGGTAGGGGATTGTTGAGGGGATCTGGAAGTCTCTCCTTGTTGAAGGTGATAGTACTGCTCATTTTAACACTTTGAACATAGCTGTGTTCCAGTACAGATTCTGGCCACTTAAGCTTTCATGTTTTAAAATCCTTACACCTTAGGAAAAAACTATTAGGAAAATCAAAATGGCAAAATATATTTAAATATATATTTATATAGTTTGAAAGGACAATTTGATACAAACACTCACTGCTGTTAGGGTTGTCTCCTATGATATGGTGCCGCCCACTCCAGTACCAGAGCAGCAGGGTGGCATCTCGAGATCCGGACACGATGTAGCAGTCTCCACCAATGTATGACTCAGACCTGGCCAAGCACGTGACCACATCCCAATGGCCAAATACAATCTGAGTCAATTTCCCTGCAACACAGAAATGACAGGTTTGCTTCATTTAATCTTTTTCTTCAAATGGTAATAAGTGTAACTTTATCAGATTTTAAAAATTTTACCATATTTATTTTATTTTATTTTACCAGTTTTGTGAAAAGTTCATCTATAGGCTGATAAAGTTACAATGTTATTCAAATCTAGCTACAGGTTGCTTTCTTGCATTGCTTTTGAAAATTGATACAAGAATGTCACTTGAGATTTTTAAGGAAAAGACTTTATTAAATAACATGATCATGATTTTTCTCTTCAGGGTTTGGGCCAGACCAAGGGGAGTTTCAGGAACTTTTACTGCATATGAATTTGTGGGAAGGGAAAAATAGCCCTATTTGTCCTATGAACTCAGGGATCATGCTAATGTTTGGAATAGATGAAGTTATAGTTACTTCACTTACAGTGTGAACATTTAATTTGAATCTTGACTATTCAAGCTGGCAAATGATAAAAATGCCTACATCAAGTATGATTTCATATTCAGCTTTGGTTTTAACAATAGTCATTTTGAAGAGAATACGGTGTTTCATAGTTAGGATTACCTGTTTCTGTAGAATAAACTCTGAAGCTCTTATCCCAGAATCCACAGATAAGAATATAGCGATTATCTGCTGTGACCACAAAACAATGTGCATTGATTTGTATACTCTGGTCAACGAGGTCTGTGATCTGCCGTTTGTTTACACCAGAATTATTGGCTAAAAATAAATGGAAAAAAAAATTTGAAGATTCCATATGAGTTTCTCCAAGCACTCATAGAAGGAAAACAATACTTTCATGCTTCATTTATCCAGAAATAGTTTTTTTTAATGGTATGAGATTATTAAGATTCTCCCTTGAGGAATAAAGATTTCCTTAGTAGCAGTGATTATTTATGAACCATATTATGTATTTTAAAATTCTGCCAGAAATTTCAGTTCTCCCTCCACCAATAAATAAAAACAATGAGGAATTCAAGAAAATTAATTTACAACATAATACAATATTTTAATGCATTTAATTCTTTAGGTGCTCACTACACACAAGTTCATTAGTTTATAAGAATCACATGAGAACTAAATATTGTATAAAGTATGTTATTAAGGAAGAGATATATTAATATTTGCCCCAGTCCGTCATTTTTGGATGGTATTTTTATAATTCCCCTGAAAAAGGAGGGTAGAGATTTGAGCAAGTGATGTTGTTATGTGGGTAGCCCCACAGGGAGCTTCAGGTCAACAGCTTTACAGGCCTGGATTGTCAACAGACAGAAGGCCTTTCCAGAATGGGCTAGCAGGGGAGGAGAGGAACAAAAAAGATGCGAGAGGGACTGGTGAGGAAAGAGACAGGCAAAGAATCAGTGCAGAGCCCTGGGATTGAATCTGAATAAAGTCAGGAACTCAGAGACACCATCTGATTTCCCCAGTGCCTGTCTGCATGCCAGCCTGTCCCTTACTGCACGCCATCCTTTCAGGATAAATCCCTGGGCTGAATTCTTAAAAAGAAATGCAGATGTAGAAGGTCACCACCACTCTCTAACACCAGTTAAATATAAGTACTACTATTTGTAGACATCTACTAACACTATAAAAATAACTACTAGGAAACATAAGCAATAAAAAAATTATACAAAAAAGTCAGTAAGGAAAAAAAGACCAAAGATCCCAGGCCACTTGAAAACTATACAATTGGTCCTTTACTAATTAGAATAGACCTATTAATTTTTCCAGGGTTACATACTAGCTGTATATTTCATTGTCAATGTCTGCTGGAAAGAGAAATAGCTACACTAGACTAATAATATTCTTAATCCTAAACCTTATAAGCTCCCAAAGAAATGTAAATGGTATTTTGTGTATGGGTATAAGTAGCTAATTGAAATGCCTGTATCTTATCTTATTTCCAGGTTCAA
>NW_012109986.1:1620953-1622297 GCF_000951045.1 Mandrillus leucophaeus | reverse complement strand
AATTTAAGTTCTGGGGTACATGTGCACAATATGCAGGTTTGTTACATAGGTATATATGTGCCATGTTGGTTTGCTGCACCCATCAACTCATCATTTACATTAAGTATTCCTCCTAATGCTATCCCTCCCCCAGCCTTTAAAAATCTTTTTGAATCCTTATATTTTAAATAATACTGAGCTGTTAGAGAACATTTTAGGCTGAAAGACAATACAGTTTGGAATTATTTGTCTTATTTATAACCAACTTAAATGACCTCCAAAAATATCAAGAAACAGTTGCTTTAATACCAAAAAGTTCTTAGATGTCATATTATGATTTATACAGCTCCTTGATGATAATTTGATATTATTAGCAAATTAATCTTGTGGTAAAAAAATATTTAACTATCTTATGAAAAATAACTATATATGAATGTGTGGATAGTATCCATGAAAATTTATTCTTTTTTATTAACATACCAATTAATGGATCCATTTCAATGGGAAGATGGTGGGCTTGATCCAAGGAGTATCCTGGAGCTCCTCTGAGGCCTAAAGATTAAAAAAAGAGAGAAAAACATGAAATTCTCAGAAAGAAGGAATTTCCTAATGGGCAGTGTTTGATGATGATTTTACAAAATGCATATTTGCTTAAAAATTATTTGGTAAATTTCTCTGATTCAGTTATACTATGCGTCTCTGTAGACAGCTTTACAAAACAATCACAACAGGGACTTCAGGTTTCCACTTAGGATGTAGAAGGCTGGAAAGAGTTTTGTTTCTGTTCTAATGATGAGAAAAAGCTGGATAAATAGAAGATCGTAACATTTATTGAACCCATCAAAAAGCGAAGGTTACTGAGCAATCAATCAGCCTGAAATCAATGAAAGGGCTATGCTTCCAAGCAGGGATGGGAATGAGCCTGGGCTCACCTGGGGCAGGACAGAGGAAGCTGGGGCTGCCATCCAAGGGGGCCTTTTTTTCAACACATGACAAGTCAATTGAAGGTGTAAAATTGGGCCACACCTAAAATCTTAATCTCACTAAAAGCTACTTTCAGAGGATTAATGTTTAGGGCTTGATGAAGTTCATTAGTCATAGTTTTTCACACGTGATTATATAATATATACAACACTTTTGAACAATTTTAAATAAAACTTTAGTCCTTTATAGTTTTTCTCAAAGCAAAACATTTCTAGAGACTGTCTCCTGATAATAATATAGTCATAAATTTTTCTTAAGATATTTGCTGCCTATCTCTGATTGAATGGAAGTAGCATTACCTTATGTTGATAATATCACCAATAACCTTAAAATAAGTGCACTTAGAAACTCTTAGGAGATAAAGCTATGGTACAAATCACT
>NW_012109986.1:1612648-1618458 GCF_000951045.1 Mandrillus leucophaeus | reverse complement strand
TTTTTTTAAAAATTATTTTAAGTTCCAGGATACATGTGCAGGACATGCAGGTTGTTACATAGGTAAACATGAGTGATGGTGGTTTGCTGCACAGATCAACCCATCACCTAGGTAGTAAGCCCTGCATATATTAGCTATTCTTCTTGATGCTCCCCTCCTGCCACCCCCACCCCCACGACAGGCCCCAGTGGGTGTTGTTCCCCCTCGTGTGTCCATGTGCTTTCTTCTTTCTGTTTTGTAAACATCTAGCATATGACTTGACAGAAAGTGGATACTATAAGTCCTACAAAACACTACAAATACCACCATATTAAAAACACAAAGTAGGGAGGTTGGAAATAACCATGATTTAGCTTTCATACATGTTTCATGATGGTTTGCAGTATATATGAATTCTCTGCTAGATGAACTTAGAAAGCTTAGATTTTCTTATAAACAGTTTCATGCCAATTCAGTCTCTAACAACTTCCCCTAGGAAAGTAATGAATTCTGACTGGGCATATCTCCAGGATAAATATTTTTATTATTATTATTAAACACAGAAAACTAACACGGGAATAAAACTCTTCTGCCAAAGCATTTCATAAAATAAAGTGTTAGAGATATCCTCCTGGACAGTTTATTAAAAATGGTGAGGCTCCAAGGCCACATCTCTGTGTCTACAATGTGGCTGAGGGTTTATACAGCGACAGCCTGAGCTTGGTGCAAACCTTTCTGTTTAGTCATACAGAAGGACCAACTGCAGTCAAAAGAGTTCATTAGTGACTAACCAAGGGGGACAAAGCTGTTTGGCTGAGCTGTTGTAGGAAGGTTTAAAAAAAAAAAAAAAAGTTTAAACACACACCAGGCATGGCGGCTTATGCCTGTATTCCCAGCACTTTGGGAGACTGAGGGTCCCCAGGAGTTCAAGACCAGCCTGGGAAACAGTGAAACCCAATCTCTACAAAAAATTTAAAAAATTTAGCCAGACATGGTGGCACACACCTGTAGTCCCAGCTACTAAGAAGGCTGGGGAAGAAAGATCGTGTGAGCCCAGGAGTTTGAGGCTGCAGTGAGCCATGATCATGCCACTATATTCTAGCCTGTGTAACAGAGTGAGACCTTATCTTAAAAACAGGTTTAAAACAAATGCATTTAGGTCAGGCTCAATGGCTCATACCTGCAATCCCAGCATTTTGGGAGGCCGAGGCGGGCAGATCACAAGATCAGGAGTTCGAGACCAGCCTGACCAACGTGGTGAAACCCTGTCTTTACTAAAAATACAAAAATTAGCCAGGGGTGGTGGTGCGCACCTGTAATCCAAGTTACTCAGGAAGCTGAGGCAGGACAATTGCTTGAACTTGGGAGGCGAAGGTTGCAGTAAGCTGAGATTGCGTCACTGCACTCCAGCCTGGGTGACAGAGTGAGACTCTGTCTTAAAAAAAAAAAAAAAGCATTTATGTGTTTCCCAAAAGTTTGACTACTGATTTTTTGAAAGGTTAGAGAAAGTATTTGTGACCGTATCTCCAGTGCTTAGCATCAGATCTGACACACAGAAAGGGCTCAATAAAAATTCGTTAAATGACAGAGTAAATGAAAGGTGTGATTAATACTTCCATCACGAAATAACAGCTTATACATTTGTTTACACACACATTATGGACCATATTCCAGAGCTCTTTACTCTAAAATTAGAGTACTTGTTGTCTTGAAGTTCATCTTGTGAACACATTTTTACCTTCAAGTATTTTTTACTTCAGTAAAAAAATAGTGAAAAATCAGTTTAAAAATAAATTCTAAAGAAATTGCTCATAAAAATTTTACCTTTTCCAAATTACTTAAAGAAGAAAATGTTTACTATTTGCTAATAATCTGTAAAGAAACTTTTTAAATGGAAATGGACTTTTAATTCAGATTAAAGTGAAAAGAATATGACTCCCTTAGAAAAGGGGGAATAAGAGGTTTAACCAGTAGCTAATTATGATGATGTCAGCTAACATTTATTAAGAACTTATTGTATGACAGTTGCTGGTCTAAGTGCTATACAGTATTGAATCATTCAATTCTCAGTAGTAGGTACTATTTTTACCTCTATTTTATAGATGCTGAAATGCAAACACAGAGAGGTTAAATACCTTGCCCAAGTCATTTACTAGCTAGCGCAGAGACGGTGTTTGGCCTGTCTGGCTCTGGGGCCCTTACTCTTAACCACTCTGTTCAACAACCTCTCTGCAATAACCATAAATTACCTTTATATTTCTTTCCTTTTCTTCAAATGAACTACAAGATACTACTGTATCTTGCCCTGAAATTTGGCAATATCATATTGTGTCTGCAATATATTTTTCACTGTAATTTACAAATACAGTCTAATTCTGGTGTCAGTGTGTGTCTCTATGCCTGTGTGTGCATGAATGAGTTTATGTAGAGGCATACATAGAGAAGATGGCTATTTTTTTGAATCCAAAAGTGGGATCGCTTAAGTAAGGCTTAAAGGTAGATTTACACTCCCTTCTCGGTCTCTCCCTAGGGTATTAGTTTGTTCTTAGGCTGAAGAGTTAACCAATAAATCGAGAAACCTTTTAAAATATGCTGTTAAAATCACTATTTGCTCTATTCCCAGGTATAAAGGAAAGAAAAAAAAAAACCTCAACATGCTGATATGTCTTACCAGGTGCATGGCAGAGCTCCGAGGCGGATGTGGCTCAATAAGCAACTGAGATGGCGTCTGTCCAAAGTTCTGTATCTGTGCCTCCATGGCCTGCAGGGGAAGGAGGGTGATTGTCATAATCAATATGCATCAAAGAGAGAGGCCAACACACTCTTTGACAATGCAAGTGTATCCCAAGTCAGCCATGAAAAAAAGTCCAGAAAATTCAATGGGTGCTCTTTTCTCAGGGTGCAGAATCATCCAAGTGTTAGTATTTTGTAGACAAGCTTTGCTTCTCCTTCCAAACATGCTTCAGTTAACCCAGTCACTATTCTTATTTCCAGAAGCTGGGGTTAAATGTGGAAAAGCTAACCTGTGAATACATGCATGCAGCTAAAGACCAAAGAACACTTTCCACACTAAATACAGCACATATACCTTAATAAAGTCCTTTGTAAGAAGGAACGTATGGGGGTCTCTAATGAAATAAGTTTCTGGAATCTTAACAGGGAAAAAAAGAACGAGACATAAAGCCTACCAATTATACAAAATAAAATTCAGAAAGTTATAGGTTCCAATTAATTCAGAGGACAATCAGTAGAAAGAACACCAAGATTTTATAGAGTAATTAAATATAACAAAACTTTCGTTACAAAAATATATTTTAGCTTTCTATGCTGTTTTAAGATGAATTCTGGAATATTATTTTTAAGGTATAAATTCATTTTCTCAAATTTTTTCCCTGAAATTTTAGAGAGAACTCACCCAAAAAAGAAAGAAATCTTTCTGTATCCTGAGCTACACACTATTTCATTAAAGCCTATGTAGCTGGAAATGAGATTTTATAGCTTGCAATGAATAAAAATAATTTTAGACCTCAAACTGTCTGGACTGTACAATATACCTTTCTTGTGTGTGTCAAAGAGATAATCTTAAAAGAAACGTATTTCCTCTATACATAAATTCTATAGGCAAAATCTTTCAATATATTAAGCTAGACTAACAAAAATATTTTTCTGAAATATTGTATGTAATTTATGTCAACAAGGAGAAGCATGATATTTACTATGATCATTACTCTGCTACCATGCTAATTTTTTCCCTAAATTGTATGCAATTTGGTTGCACATAAAAGTGAAATATGAAAATCATAGCTAGGTGCTTGTAGAGGCACAGGTAAGTTGGTAGATGGCTCCTGACATAGCACCACCACTAATCTCATTGCTATCTACAATTCTAATTTATAAAGTACTTAAATTTGAAAATCTGCCCTCCTACACTGCATTTCAAGAAAATATTTATCAATAAAAACGTGAACCTGCAAATTTATTAGCAATATTAAAGGTGAATGCATCATTATCTGCCATATTTTAGCCATCGCGTAAATGGGACTTTGGTTCTTTTATCTGCAGAGGCAATGGGATGAATTATTAAATCTCTTTAAGTGCTGTCCAATTTTTATGTATACATTTATTTGCATGGTGTCCACTCATAAGTGTGACTATTTAACTAAATTTTATTCACATGCATTTATATCCTACTTTTTTTCCCCAATGCAAGATTTATGATTATAAAAGAGGAACAGACCATTTCTGGTTAGGTTCACATTTTTAATAACAAACTCTTGAGAATTATTTGGGAAAAAAAAGTGGTAATTTTATTGTTAATGCTGCCCTGGTTAGCAAATGTCTAATACCTAGCTTCATATATCATTAACAGCTAAATGTCTCTCTAACAACAGATACTGCTACTCCTGGTTTTACTTCCCAGAAAAAGGACTCAAGTGGGAGTGAGGAGTCAGGGGTAAAATTAAACATGTTTTAATCTCTAGATCAGTGTCTTGCACTTAGTAGGCAGCCTTTAAATGTTTATTGAAGGAATGAGTCAACAAACATGCTTTGCTTGACTCTAGTTTTGTTTCTTAAAGGAAAGTATTAACATGTTCTAGAAAATGTTATGAAATGGATAAAATTTCTAGAAATCTTCTGTGCAGTCATCTTCAGTGAGTCCCAACTCTGACCTTTTTGGATTAAGGCAGAGTACATATGCATGTATATTTAAAAGAGCTCCCCAATCAGGCATCAGGATAAAGACGAGACTGTGACTAACTTTATCCTTTCATTAAGACAGTCAGTTCTCAACACTGAACATTTATTTCTTTTGAGACTATACTGACTCCCTCTTCCTTGTGATCTACTTTACATGCCTTCATGACCCAAAGGATCTCAGTCCAGTATTTACCTTTTAGCTATCTGGTAATCCTGCCTTCCAGTAATTCCTTACCCTCTGATTTAAAAATGTACAGATCTTTCTGATCCTGAAAAGCATGCTGTCTCCTTTAAGTTCTACTTCTTATCATTACCAAAACATTTGAGGGGGAAGTGAACGCCTACTATCTTTCTTCACCTGCTCCCCATGTAAGATTTTCTGTCCTTTCCCACTTTCAGGGAGTCATCAATGACTTTCTTGTCAAGTGTGCAGGTCCTGTGCACGGGAGGGTTGCCTGGTGACACGCAGAACCCATTCTGCAACCCATGAATTGTTACAATGAAGTAGTTGTTCTGAGAGCTACTCCCTATGTAGGAGAAAATCCTCCCCGAATGCTAACCTTGGGCAGGGATCTAAATCCTTCACCTCCCAGACTCCCTAAATCATAATGAATGCCCTGCATATTCTCACAGCACATTTTTCTCCTTTACTATAGATTTTAACACACAATTATTTATGTATGTCTGTCTGTTCAGAGTGAATCTCTGCAGGTCAGGACTGTGACTTAGTCTTAATAGAGGCTCTAAAAATATTTGCTGAATATATAAGTAGGGCATTTGTATAAAACTGAAACCTAGTCTAGAGAAAGAAAAGTACTTCCGAATTTTTTACTTTTACAATTCAATACCACAAAAACAATTAACAGACATTTGTTGAATGCTTACTCTATGCCAAGGGATACAAAGTCAGATATCAGACTGCCCTCAGGAAGTTAGCAGCCCCCAAAATGAAGACGATGAGTGTGTCAGTGCACATGGTAGGGAGCAGGACCACAGGGGAGGCAAGCCTAGGCTGCCCTGGGAGCCCAGATGAGTGACAGAGGAGAAGAGGAATAGATTCTTAGGAAAAAGGACAGAGTTCAGGTTTGAAGATTAAGTAAGAAGTATGGGATTATGTAAAAAGACCAAATCTA
>NW_012109986.1:1595828-1605828 GCF_000951045.1 Mandrillus leucophaeus | reverse complement strand
CTTTGATGTTTTACAAATACAAATGCATCCATTGGAAGACAACACTTTGGTAGAATAACATGAAAATATAGAGTTGCTTGTATTTCAATAATATTCTTTCTTATTGTTATTAAGAAATCACTGATTTTAGTATCTTGCAGTTAAGCTTATTATGTGCATTCACTTTATTTATTCAAATTTCTCATTTTTTAAGGTTTAAGATAAAAGTGTATAAGGTACACTAATCTTAAGTGTATAGCTTGATGAATGTATATATGTATGTTTATACATTTTTTCAGTTCTTCTAACCACCACCTAGATTAAGACAGAGGACTTTGGAATGCAACTGGAAGGTTCCATATCTTGGTCTGGGTGGTGGTTACATGAGAGAATACATAGACAGTGGTAACCTTGTGTACCTCCCCAGCCAATTATTCCCCCTACCTAGCCCCATCACCCTGTCAAGTTAATAATTATTTTGATGTTTATCATCGATTACTTTTTATTCTTGAATTTTTGATAAATTGAGTTATATACTACATATTTTCTGTTTTTGCTTTTTTTGATCAACATAATGTCTGCAAGATTCAACCTTGTATGTATCAGTAGTTTGTTCTTTTTTTTCTTTTTTTTTTTTTTTTTGCTGAATAGTATTCCCCTGTATTAACCTACCACAATTTATCAGTTCTCCTGTTGATGGATATTTGGGTTGTTAACAGTTTCAGGTTATTATGAATAAAGTTGCTTAGAAGATTCTTGCACATGTCTTTGGATGGAGGTTAGCAGCCAGTTTTTGGAGGGTCTATAGCTAGATATAGGATTGCTGAGTAATCGGGTAGGAGTAAGTTTAGTTTTACTGTCAAACTGTTTCTCCAAAATGGTTTTGTGTATTTATTTTCTGTATTTGTGAACCCAAAATGTAACGGTTAAAGCTGTAAATAAAGTAATGATTTACATTGTGTGGTCTTTTAGGGTACTGATAAATTATTAATAAAACTTGTATATATCAAAAGTCAATTGTCTCATAAAATAATTATAATTAGTATTTCTTTACCTGGAATTGTTAAAGTAGAAATGAAAATTAAGTTAAAGAGTGTTAAATTTTAATTGTTATATGGATTCTTACTTATTGTAAAAATTGTTTTGCTATTTATTGAACTAACATCATGCGCTTAGCATTGATTTTTCTTTCCAGCTAAGACCCACCGAGAAACAGGTAGGTTGAACGCCTTGAGGAAGTCCTAAAACATGGAATTTTGTAGGTATAGGCAGAGAAGTAAAGATAAATGTGAACTGAGTTATACACAAACAAAATAAGTAAATCTGAAGAGTATGCATAATTTTCAGATTGCAAACACATATATGACACATAACTCAGTTTTACCTGCTTATCTGTAAATAGAGCTCTCATTAAGGAAAAGTTTCTATTAGGAACACTTTCCCTTTTGTCCTCTTCCTACTTCCTGATTCTTCCTGATTATCCCATTCCTTAGTCTGGTGAGGCTCTCCTTTTATACAATTCTGCGGGACCCACCTACTACGTTACAAAATTACGACATCTTCATCGGAGTCCCCTTTTTTCTTACTTAACAAGTTCTCTTGAGTCTTTCTTCTTCCTCATAGGTCAGGGCCACTATGCATGGGTATGGCACAAAGGGGCATATGTGTGAGCTATGATGTGACATATGCCTTATTCCTTTGACCTCTGTATCTCCTGCTTAATTGTTTTCTTTCCTTTTTGGCTTTCCTTCCAAGAAAGTTCTACCTCCTCTATGAATAAAGATACATACCTGGAATTAAATCATCAGCAGAGGAAATCGATAAATATACTGTGTGCTCACGTGTTGTACATTTGCTTATTAATATAAAAGACTTCCTACTAAGGTAAATTATACCTAATGTAAATGACGAGTTAAGGGTAAATGACGAGTTGATGGGTGCAGCACAGCAACATGGCACAAGTATACATATGTAACAAACCTGCACGTTATGCACATGTACCCTAGAACTTAAAGTATAATAATAATTTAAAAAAAAAAAAAAAAAAGTGGCAAACAAGTAAGCCAGAATTCAGAAGCCATACCTTCTCTGGTGTGTGGTAGGTAAAAACTTTGGTTAATCTTGTCTTTTCCACATTGCAGGTAGATTTAACCCATTTACATTTTTCTCCATAGAACGATTACAACTGTTTTGTTGTTGTTGTTGTTGTTTTGGGAAATGTAGTTCAGTATTATCTTTCAGATGAAATGCCATCAGGTCTACATAGTCATGACAAACAGCACGAGGGAGCTAATAACATAGGCTCTCAAATGAGCTATTCATCCATCTCCCTGGTCTGTATAAACTTTTAAACTGTTTTCCAGAAAAATCAGCATTTTATAAAGTACTATAGGTTAGCTACCCACAATGCAAAATATCAAACTACATCCAAATACCAGTAAATTCACTAACAATTTTCAGAAAATTCAAGAAAAAAGTAGTAAAAGTGGTTGCTTGAGAAAACAGAAAAAGATTTTCAAAGTTTCCTTAGCATTTTGTTTCTCTCACTGTATAGTTCTTACTTACAAGGCTTTTATTTTAATACGTAAAAGTACTTGTTTTTAAACCACAAAACACAAGTTGGATACAAAATAAAAAAATACACGTGATTGATATAATCTTTCTGTTCCACCTGCAATTCTACCAATGCCAGATAGGAAAAAAGTAAACAAAAACAATGGAATTTTAAGTCTGAAATGATAAAAGGAAAGGTTACTTCATGGTAGACTATATTTTAACTGATAAGCTTTTGCTCCTGGTTTATTGTTGTAATAAAACAAGATCATATAAAGCATTACTTTTTAATGCTGGAAAAACAGGAGCAAAATAAATCAAGCAAATAATATCTGCACTTTATTTCTTGCTTTATAAATATTAAACTATATAAAAAATTAAAATGCTATTTTCAACTGCTTCTAGTTTTTCATAGAAACCACAAAATAGAAGAATAAATATTTTTCCTTTTGTTTTAACCATCAACTGCATTAAGGCTAAACCTATTCTGGCAAAATTACTAGAATATTTTAAGCAAATATTTGGTAATCCGAGTAAAAAGGGACCACATTTGCCTTAATTAGTAGATGCTATTGGACAATATTTGAGGGAGGGATTCTGATGTGTCCAGTTACCTGCCTGAATTCTTGGTTTCTTTCTTTTAGCGTAAATCTAAGCAGAATGATGTGACTTACCCTCTTGCTGATCCCTGCTTCCTCCCTGGCATGTTGAATTATAATAGTGATACTACAAAATTGACTTAACAAATGAATGTGAAAAAGTAAGCACCATTTCCTCCAGACAGAAAATGCTCCATCCAGAATATTTTCTGTCCAAATCAGCTCAATGCCATCAATGACAAGCTCACTCAATTTTTCCACTTAAAATAAGTATAAGTCAACTCAGGTAGGAAGAATGAGTGCATGTTAATGTAGCTGATTGTGGCTGACCAAGCCTGGAAGCCTTAAATAAGTCTTCTTAGCTTAGAGAAAGGAACAACCCAGGGGGAACAGATGGGTGAGCTGGACACCTTCCTTGGCTCTGGAAGATGCGCCTCCATAGACCCGTGCTCCCTTGCTCTCTACCTTCCCGGTGGGTTCAGCCAATGACACAGCTCAGGAGTGGAGACAGGATTATATGGCCCCTCTCTGCCAAGTCCCATTTTGGCAGTGCCTGGCCGGTACTCCTCTACCTAAGGCCACAGCTCTTGTTGGATAAGCACTTTTCTTGCCAGATTCTGGGAATGGCTCTCTTTCCTTGTCACTTTCCCTTGCTCATCCACTTTACCATGTCTATACCTTTGTAAACAGAACCATTACTAAACTCTCTTCATTATCCTTTAAAAAAAACCAGTTAATTGTGGTAGAATATATGTAACAGAATTTACCATCTTAACCGTTTTTAAGAGTACAGTTCAGTAGTGTTAAGTACATTCACACAATTGTGTAACCAATCTCCAGAACTCTTCTCATCTTCTAAAACTAAAACGCTCTATTTATTAGACAAAAACTCGCCACTCCCTCTAGTCCCCGGGAGTCACTATTCCACTGTCTTTCTCTATGATTTTGACTAGTTAAGATACCTCATAGAAGTGGAATCATACAGGATTTGTCTTTTTGTGACTGGCTTTTTTCACTTAGTATTAATGTCCTCAAGGTTCATCCATGTTGTAGCATGTGTCAGAATTTCTTTCCTTTTTAAGGTTGACTAGTAATGCATTACACACACACACACCACCCCACATTTTGTTTATCCATTCATCCATCCATGGACATTTGGGTTGCTTTCAACTTTTTTTTTTTTTCTTTTTTGAGACAGAGTCTTGCTCTGTCCCCCAGGCTGGAGTGCAGTGGTGCAATCTCAGCTCACTGCAACCTCCGCCTCCCAGGTTCAAGTGATTCTCCTGCCTCAGTCTCCCTAGTAGCTGGGACTACAGGTGCCTGCCACTATGCCCAGCTAATTTTTGTATTTTTAGTAGAGACCTGGTTTCACCATATTGGCCAAGCTGGTCTCGAACCCCTGACCTTGTGATTTGCCTGCCTTGGCCTCCCAAAGTGCTGGGATTACAGGTGTGAGCCACTGTGCCTGGCCTCAACTTTTGACTAACGTGAAAAATGCTCCTATGGACATAGGTATACAAATGTCTCTTTGAAACCCTTCTCTCAATTCTTTTGGATATATACCCAGAAGTAGAATCTGCTGGGTCATAGGGAATTCTATTTTTAATTATTGAAGGATTGCCATATTGCTTTTCCTAGCAGCTATACCAGTGGTAGCATTTTCTATTCCTACCAATGGTGCACAAAGTTTCCAGTTTCTCTGCATCCTCACTAACACTTGTTATTTTCTATTTTGATAGTAGCTAACCTAATGGGTGTGAGGTGGTATCTCACTGTAGCTTTGATTTGCACTTCCCTAATAATGAATGATCCTGGCATATACTTGTTGGTCATGTGTATGTCTTCTTTGGAGTCTTCATTATCGCCTTGAAAGGTAATGTGCTGAGATCCTGACTGATACAAATAGGACTGTTATTCAGGCACAACAAATGAGAACAATGCTGGTTACGTTTTGCTACATATTGGGGTAGGAATGACCAAAAAAATGATTCTATCCAAGCAAGGGGCATTTTCATTGAGGATTTTAAATATTTCAGAGATAGATACTGTAAGCATATAGGAAAGGCTGTAGAGTCTCACTGAAATAAATATTTGTTGATACTCAGGAAGAGAACTGAAATACTCTTTTCTAGATGACTTAGGGATTGGCCTACCTGGAAGCAAAGATTTTAGCAGATGATAGCTTAAGGATTCTTCCAGGCTTCTGGTTCTTTGCCCACTTTGGGGTTAATCATTAAATGGTACCTAAGTAGAGGACTCAACCCACAAATCCTTTACCGTAGGTGAGAAGAATCAGTATGACATCCCTGCCAAATTTTCCCTGGTTGAGTAAGTTTATGTAAACTAAACTCTATGCTGGCTGATTCAGGAGGTGAAGGAGGAGGAAAACAAGTTGAGTGGGAGGTGGTGGTGTAGGAACAGGAAGGAGAGACAAGTGGGGGCCTTTATAAGTTCACTGGAAATGTCTAATCATGGGAAAATATTTTTTTAAAAAGCTGAGATAGATTTGTTTGGTATGTCCAATGACACTGAGACACAGGTTTACCAGGTGCTGGTATAAATATTCCAAATTGAAATCATATACTTTTAGTATACTAAAGTGAGAATAAAGTATTATTGGATGTATTCAGCAGAACAAAATATTCTTCTTGATTTTGACATAAATGGGCAACAGTAATTTAGATATACTATATTGAGACTACAAATGGCTTTAAATAGGCTCATTATCAATATGTTTTAAATGTTTAAAAATGAGTTCTAAACATCTAACTGAAATGCCTAGGTACTTAGACTGAGTAATAGCTATTTCAACAAATTGAAGCATGCAATATGTTTTGAATAATTGTTAATTTATGCTGAGGTAACAACTGTGTAATAGAAGTGAAATCTATGTTAATAGAAGATGAGGAAATCCCTTCCAGCTATTTCTATTATAAACAGCAGGCTGCAATTTTCACCCTTCTTCCCTTGAGTAAAATATGGCTTTAGATGCTTGTGAAAGTACTTGCTGTTAATTTCTGAAAATCAATAATTAGCACTTCCCAACACCACACAATTAAAAAATAATACAAAGTGGAGAAAGAAGCACAAGTCACATAAATGACATACATCCAACTTTGACTAGCTGTATTATTTATGCTTTTCTAGTGGACGATTGATGACCATAGCCTAGTGAAGGACTGCAGTAATTATGAGGAGGTAAGATAGACCTAAATTAAAGATTTTTTCACTAATCAAAATTAAATGTGTATCATTAATTTCCTTGATACCAATTTCTATATTAAAACCCTATTCATCAAACCTTTGCAATGCAAGCCTTATGGCTCTCAATGCAAATCTTTGCAGTGAGAAACATATAACAAATATATTTGAAAATATATCCTTATTAGTTTTAGGAATCACAGTATTTTTCATGTTCCCAAAATGATCCTTTAGCTTTAAAGAACACCAACTATGTATTTTCACTCCAATAATTAAAATGTAGGGGTTTTCTTTCTATTTGAATTTGGCTTTTGAATCTGTGAAAATTTTCATCCCAGTAAAACATCCAGTAATTACAGGGGGAAATTAAGATGGTTTTAAGAAATCTTTATCAACCACTCTGTGATCATTTGTTGCAATCACTTCTCAAAATAACTGCCCAGGAAAAGAACCCTGGACATCCCCCACAGGAAGACAATTAGGCATCACGGCATTTGTAAATGGATGACCTCGTGCTACAACTCATTCGCGCAGATCAGGCAAGCGGCGTTGATACTCCTTGTCACATCAAAGAGAGTCAGAAATGGGGGACGAAAGGCTGAGCGATTAAGGATTCAATGAAAGAATAAAGAATAATAGAAAGAATTCAAGGAAGGCAATGATTGTACAGGCCCTCAATGTTGTCATTATGGACCTTTAAATTATCCTTCATTTACTTCGTCAGGATGAAAAAGTGTGTCAATTTCTTTTCTTATACATTTTAAAAATTCATCTTCTCAGAAAAGCCAGCATTGCAGCTGTTTTGGTTAAAGACACATCTGTCTTCTGGTTCTCGACAGCCCTATCATGTCAATTCTCTGTAGTAGTAAGGAATATTTCAGCAAGAAAATAAAAACTGAAGTAATCTAGCCTACTTCCTACGGGCATACTTTCACCATAGCATATCCAAAGGGAGGTGGTGTTATCCCTGTCAGATTGAGAAAAAGATAGAAAAAGAAACTATAAGCTAAGGAAACCAAGAAATATTAACAGAAAATTAGACTAAAAATGCCACATTTTTATGACTGCTGGTAATATTAAAAACTACTTAATATTTATATATTTCCAGCAAAAATAAATGTGTATATCTATAAATAAATATTGCAGTGGCTCGTCTGTTCTGATAGCTGCCAGCAAAACAGCCCTTTATGATAGGCTTATGTGCATATCTCTCACCGTTAAAAAGAAGCCATTTAAATAATTTTCAGTTTGGCAATG
The DNA here is from genome assembly GCF_000951045.1 of Mandrillus leucophaeus. Taxonomy (NCBI): domain Eukaryota; kingdom Metazoa; phylum Chordata; class Mammalia; order Primates; family Cercopithecidae; genus Mandrillus; species Mandrillus leucophaeus. The sequence goes on along the minus strand of NW_012109986.1, from coordinate 1,598,239 downwards.
TCAGCTATAGAATGATGACAAGTATTATGACAAGCTCAGAACTTAGTATCTTGTTAACAACTTGCCTGGTATATGCTTACAGCTTCTGTTGAAATATTGACTCCATTTTTTCCCCTTGCTGAACCAGTACAACTTTAATGCCAGTAATAGTGATGCTAATTCATGTGACAATATGAACAGAAAACTAATGACACTAAAGTAAAACTTTTTTTTTTTAGATGGAGTCTCACACTATTGTCCAGACTGGAGTGCAGTGGCTCACTACAAGCTGCACCTCCCGTGTTCACACCATTCTCCTGCCTCAGCCTCCCCAGTAGCTGGGACTACAGGTGCCAGCCACCACGCCCAGCTAATATTTTGTATTTTTAGTAGAGTTGGGGTTTCACCGTGTTAGCCAGGATGGTCTTGATCTCCTGACCTCATGATCTGCCCACCTCGACCTCCCCAAGTGCTGGGATTACAGGCATGAGCCACAGCGCCTGGCCTAATGTAAAACTTTTAAAAATATAAAGGATAATAAAGGATATAAATGCTAATACTAATTTAGATCAAGAAAGAATGTTACAGGCAGTAAGTGGGCTGCAATTAGGCCATCTTTATAAAATTTTGGAGACAGTATGGAAAATAAATTTTAAAACCACAATTGCTTCTTTTTACTAAATAATATTAAAAACAAATTAACTTATTTTCTTTGTTGCTAACATCTTTTTTTTGTTAAATTGATAGTTTTGGTGTCATATATAAAGAAATTATTAAAACAAAAGTTCTTCTAAGATACTTCATTTAATTATGCCTTTAGGTAATAGTGCCTGTGTAGTGCTTTACAGTTTAAAGTATTTTTTTCTCTTATGAATTAGGTATCATCTCTGTCATCACTTTTTTTTAGGTGAGAAAATACAGGTGCATAAAATTTAAGTGACTGACTTTAATGTCACTCAAATACTAATGGTTGAGCTGTGATACAACTTACAACCTCATTCCCATCTTTCTATCCATTTTTGTTGCCTGTGGCATACAATATAATCATACTCTGAGGCAGACAGGTTTGAATAATTTTGTCTATAATCATAATAATTTATTACAGCAATTTTAGAATAAAGTATTTTTCACTTATTTTATAAAAGTACAGTAAAAAATTTTGTGGTCTTCACTTAATAGTAACTACTAATCAATACTAACTACAACATGACCCCACAGTACCTTTGGAAGCCTCAAAGACTAATAAAATTATATTTTTCTGAGAAGTGATGAGATCAAATGATCAACAAAAGGGATAAGTTTTCTTAAAATCATTTTAATTTTCCTCATATGATTACTGAAAGTTTTACTGAGTTGAAAGTTGTAACAAATTCAAAAGCATAAATTAAATATAGAAAAACCTTTACGGTCTGAAAAAGTGAAATACCTTAACTTACAATTTTAAGAATCACTTTGAAGCAAGAAGAATATTATCTTAGAATGAATAAAATTAAGTGTATGTTTTGTTATTTTTCAATTGCTAGAAAATAATGCGGTTAAAGAAGCCTTGACTTAAGAACCAGGATACCTGACCTAGGTCCTGACTCTGATGTCACATAGCTAGGTGTCTTGAAAAATATACTTTTATTTATTTATTTATTTATTGAGACGGAGTCTCGCTCTGTCACCCAGGCTAGAATGCAGGGCAGTGGCGTGATCTCAGCTCACTGCAACCTCCGCCTCGCAGTTTCAAGTGATTCTCCTGCCTCAGCCTCCTGCATATCTGGGATTACAGGCGCAGGCCACCATGCCTAGCTAATTTTTGTATTTTTAGTAGAGATGGGTTTCACCATATTGGTCAGACTGGTCTTGAACTCCTGACCTTGTGATCCACCCACCTTGGCCTCCCAAAGTGTGGGGATTACAGGTGTGCGCCATCACGCCCCGCTGAAAACATTATTTAATAAGACTGTTAGGCTAGATTAATGGTTTTTAACTGGGAATGTGTGTGAAATTCCCAGATAATTTTTTTTTTTTTTTAAATAAGACTTGCTTGAAGCCTTTCCCTGGATATTCTGAGATGCCCATGGGATAGGGAGGATAGAGTGGATGGGGAGTTAGATGGGTATGGCATGTGTATTTAAAAGTAGTACAGGGGGTTGTGCACAGTGGCTCATGCCTGTAATCCCAGCACTTTGGTAGGCTGAGGCGGGTGGATTACCTGAGGTCAGGAGTTCCAGACCATCCTGGCCAACATGATGAAACGCTGTCTCCACTAAAAATACAAAAATTAACCAGGTGTAGTTGTGGGTGCCTGTAATCTCAGCTACTTGGGAGGCTGAGGTGGGAGTACTGCTTGAACCTGGGAGGTGGAGGTTGCAGTAAGCCGAGATTGCGCCGCTATACTTCAGCCTGGGTGACAGAGCGAGGCTCCGTCTCTGAAAAAAAAAAAA
>NW_012109986.1:1572160-1595603 GCF_000951045.1 Mandrillus leucophaeus | reverse complement strand
AGTCCCAGCTACTCCGGAGGCTGAGGCAGGAGAATGGCGGGAACCCGGGAGGCGGAGCTTGCAGTGAGCTGAGATCCGGCCACTGCACTCCAGCCCAGGCTACAGAGCAAAACTCCGTCTCAAAAAAAAAAAAAATTTTTTTTGAAATTGGGTGAGAGGTTCATGGAGGTTCATTGTACCATTCTCTGTACTTTTGTAGAAAAAGAAAAAAAAAAAGCTTTCCAAATGATTCTAATACACTTTTAGTAGAGCAGTGCTTCTTGTTTTCTTTTCTTGAGACAGAGTCTTGCTCTGTCGCCCAGGCTGAAGTGCAGTGGCACGATCTCAGCTCACGAGCAGTGCTGCTTAAAAGTTAATGTCTCAAATAAGTTGCCTGGGGATCTCATTAACCGTATTTAGTAGGCTGGGTAAGCCTGAGAGGCTGAAGTTCTAGCAAGTTCCCAGGTGATGCTGATTCTGCTGGGTTATGGGCTACATTTGAGCATCAAGGTGTTAAAAAACCATGGGACTAAATGATTACCAACCAGAATATTCTCCTTCCTAAGCAGGTCATAGGATGAAGTTTCTTGGTCATCATTTAGTAAGTAAAAAATATAAATCAAATCCTATAGTTTTTATTAATATATAAAAATGGATAAGAAAAAATATTCTTTATAATGCTTGGAAAACACTGCTCAAATAGTACAGCTCATCTATGAAAAAAGTGCATAGAAGATTATGATGTAAGCCAAGACTTCAGACAATTTAAATAATATCTACTATCCAACAGATCTAGTGTTTACATATTAAGAAGAGCTTTGTACCAGAACTGTTCTGTCATGTTTCTGCCCAGAGGCTGTCATGGTAAAGTTTATTATCAATTACTGCTTTACAAGTATAAAATAAGTTAAGCTGTCATAATTTTCTCAGCCAGAGTTCCTAAACTGTCAAAGAATGTCAATTTTCAATCTGACATAGAGAAGAAAATTATCTGTTATTCTGACCTCTAATTTCTTGACATTTTAATGCCATAATTGCTGTGGTTAGTGCTGCTTCATGATTTCACCTGTCAAGGAAGAATGAATCCATAACCTTAAGCCATTTCTCAAACTTTAGCACTAACTTCAAAACTCAAACTTATAGGCAGGTAGTAGAATTTTTTTTTTTTTTTTAACAAAGGAGACATATATAGATATTCATATATTAAATATTTTTCTTTTTAAATTAGTGTTTAAGCAAGAAAAAATCCATCTTAGGCTAGTTGGGGTTTAGTGTAACCATAATTAGCCTTCCTTTGGTTTTATCTATACGAAATGTATAATCTTTGTATTTTAAAAATACGAAGCTAAACATTATCAAATAAAATAAATGTATTGAGCTCAATAAAAGGGTTAATATCTTTAAACTCTGCTTTTTCCAAGAGTCTGTGTCCAGCCACTTAGGTGAGAATCAACTCTCTCAAGTCACAACACAGCAATACAAGACCTCCAGGAATTCAACAGGAATGTTTTAAAAAAAGGTATTGTACCTCCCACACGGTCTACTCACAGGGGTTGCATATAGGTAAGGGTGCATAATGACCACTAAATAATGAATATGCTGTACTTCACTCCATTTTCTCTGGGTTCTTTCTTATAACAATAGATGTATTTACAGAGACAGCAACTGAGGTAAAGTGAAATTGAATGACTTGGCCTCATTTACCCAGCTCACAGGATTCAGGTGGGCTCTTGTCCTTTGGAGGACACTATTCCTCACCTTCTTAAATGTTACTGCAGAACTATTTGTGGGAATCTGTTAGCTTCTACTTGGCTAACTGGCATTAACAGCAACGGGAATATATTACAGGGGTGAATGGTGGGAAGTGGGAGAGGGGAAATTAACTAGCATTCCTTGAAATCATTTAATCTGTTATGTCTACACTGTACTAAATGGCCCCCTAGTGGTCACAAGGAGACAGAGGCTCTTCCTGAGCAACCTTGAGTCCACACAGGTCCATGGTAAACCTCTCTGCTGATGTTTGCTCAGGCCTCTGGGGGGTGGGGGAAGGGAGGTAAGAGTATTCCAGGTATGCGCTCCTTCACATGTAGTGTTCTAAGAACTGACACAGAATTATAGGGTTGAGGAAGTGGGCAAGGGGTTTGGGGAGAAAGAACATACATTTCACAGTATGACTCTGGGTCTCTAATGAAACCTGAGTGTCTGGCAATTATGTGCTTCGAATGAGCATGCTGAAAGGAGACAGAGTCCTGAGCTGAGGCACCCTAGCAGCAGACAGTCTGCATCACTAGAAGGTCATAAAGCTGTAATACAAGATATTGTTCAGACCATCTATATAATATGCCAACATATGCTTCAACCATTCCCATTCAACAGAAAACAATTTTTAATGTTTACATTTCTATGTAATGTTTCATTAAGAAGTTCTACATTAACAAAGCCTTATACACAATTTTTTCACTGTCCAAAGCAATGACGTGTTATTTTGTAGAAACAGGTATTTTGATAAGATTCAAATAATGAACACTGTATCCATGTAGAGAAAGTTTCAATTTTAATTCCATTTTCAAATTCTTTCAGTTATCTATTTTTAAACCCTCATTTAAATTGGAAAAACCTGCTATTTTGCTGTCAGTTTTAATGCTGCCCTGCACTTTCATCACGTATAAGATGCTTAATGTATTTTATTTTGTATTTAATGTATTAATTTATTTTATTTTGTATTTAATGTATTTAATTTGTTTTGCCCAACCGGATTAACTTTTAACTTTCTTTATAAGAACAGAACTTTATTATAATGGGTAAAAATGTATAAGAAAATATCCCAAAGCAGAAATGTCTATGACATTTAGAAGTCAAAAGACAATTTAGAGTTGATCTTGGAATATAAAGATGAACTATTACAATTATTTTTCTCCTGATTCTAAAAGGTATCAGCCTTAGAATAATTTCGTTTATAAAGTATTTAATAAAACAGGCATGTGATAAGCAAGGGTATATAGTTAAGAGAATAATTAAGCTCAGAATTTCTCCTACCAAATAATCTGATTACAATTTATACACAACTGGGGATACTCAGTTGGGTGAGTGTAACGATTTGCAGAGAAAATTCCTTATTTCATAATACCTGCCTTCTCTCTCATTCATTCATTCATTCATTCATTCTGTCTCTATGTTTTTCTCTTGGCTTCAGGCAATAATTTTATCTTCTTGTGCACACAATATGGCACAATATTGCCCCTAATAATATGCTTGCAACGTGTTCTCAGAATATTGCCCTAAGGGTCCAAGGATCAATGATTATGAGGCTCTTCCTTTCCTTTTCCTCCTCTCTGTTTGAACCATGCAAAGAGTCATTTTAATTTTATAGAGGTATATAAGAAATAAACTTATGAATGCAAATTTTTCTGTAGAGCTTCATTGCTCCAATCTACAAGTTTTCCACCTCTAAAATAAAAAATAAGAAAAGCATTCCACTGGCTGGAGATGCAGAAATGATTACTTGTTTTGCATACAACAGATGGCAGATATCTGGTAGAATGGAAGACTGGGATATTACTTCCTTGAAGCAACACTTATGTAGCAGCTGTTGTATCTTCACTCTTTCCACTTATCTAAAATTTTGTGCAATGTAGAAGTGATTTAAGCAATATTTTATATGAATATTTTCACTAAAAATACTATACACATACTACAGCACATAATTCCCAACTGTTAGCCATAAACATTTCAGATTGAGAACACATAGGAATAAAATAGCATAACCGCATCTATTTCATTCATGTATTTTTTGAGTATTCTGTCTAAAAGGTAGAAATATTGCTTTTATTTATTTATTATGTTTTTGAGACAGGGTCTCACTCTGTCACCCAGGCTGGAGTGCAGTGGTACAATCTTGGCTCATGGCAACCTCTGCCTCCTGTGTTCAAGTGATCCTCCCACCTCAGGCCCCGGAGTAGCTGGGACCACAGGCCTGCGCCACCACAGCCTGCTAATTTTTGTATTTTTTGTAGAGATGGGGTTTCAGCATATTGGCTAGCCTGGTCTCGAACTCCTGGGCTCAAGTCATCTGCCCACCTTGGCCTCCCAAAGTGCTGGGATTACAGGCAAGAGCCACTGAAATCCCAGCACTTGTGCTTTTATTTTTAAGAATAGCCACAGTGGCAGATTATTTTAATGTGAAATATTCCTATTTAAATATTCAGCTAGGTTTCATTTATTACTAACACACATAAAGCATTACATATTTTAATGTAAATTTTGAAGAAAAATAAAATACAGAGATAGAAGTATATTAAAAGTGTCTGCAAGTTAAAAAGGAACCACATACTGGTCTCATTACTTGTTTTGGGCCTTTTTTCAATTTTTCCACATACATCAAGAACCTGAAATCTATGTTTTGTAAAAAGTTACGTTGAAAAAAAAAATTATACAGAAAGAGATGGAATGTCAAATTTGTGTTTGAGAGATGACAGAAATTTTTGGAATAATATAGGACTTAACACCTACCTCCCTGAGCACAGGATCAGTGATACTATCCAGGTTCACAGAGCCTTCATAAGTCAAGTAGTGAAAAACATTCAGAGCACGAACTGCTTCTGGTCCTCGCTGCTTATAGCCAAATATAAGGTCGATCCACTGATGAAGTTGGCAAGAAACAAATTCACTTTCTAGTGCCTGAAATGAGTCAAGGAAGAAATGAGAGACCATTAAAACTTAGTAGAACTTCATATCCTTTCTTTTTTTAACTTTGAAATATTATATATAAAAAGGAGAATATGCTCTTTACATTTCTATACTTGATTTATATGTATCAGATCTTCAGTTCCTAGAAATAGAAAAACACTCCCTCAGCAGTATTTTACAGAGACCTAAATGAAAATTTTATCTTTCTAAAATGCTAAACTTTCTCTTGGCTCCATTAGGTACACAGTATGATTTAATATAAATACATTTCTTATAAAAATACACTCAGGTTTAGAAGAAAAATAATTTAAAATACCTTTTTTAATACCATGTTACAACAATTTCATTTCTCATTTTTAAATATTAGTTTGAAATGAAGCAATTTTATGAGACACTCTGATATACATTTATTTTCCTGCCTGAAGTCCTCCAGCCTACCTCTGAGATGACTAGCAGGGAATGTCTTTCTCCTGCTATGAATTAACTCAGCTGTTATACAGTTTAGGAATCAGTGGGCAATTCTGGATGTTTGCTAACTAATGGGAAAGAAATATAAATTACTGAGAATCAAGGGCCATACTAACTTTCCATAAACAGAAAAAAAAAAAAAAAAGGCCTTTTTATTTCCTAAGAAGCCATCAGAAGCCTCCCAGAGGTATCTTGACAGTAGGCAGGGAGTCTTGCTCAGGTCTGTGAAACAAGCAGTGACGGTGCATGGCTCACTACGCCTCTCACTTACTGCAGTCATTTATCATCAACTTCCTGTTGATTTAAACAGGACACTGATTTCAACATGAAAAAGAGCTGGACATCTAGCTTCGTCAATTTCAGCTATGCATAGCCATATAAGACAATTTCTAAATTATGGCTGTCACTAACTATGTGAACAAAGTCATTCTCTGTGATTTCCATGGTGTTGAAACCAATTTGGAATTCACTTAATGAATAAATGATTTCTTAAATTAGATTGCCAAAAACTGCTTTTCATTTTTTAAGTATATAAAATATAAATAATACTTTTCAACTTTTCCTGTGATTGCATTTAACTAGTGATTTATTCCCTTCAATCCCTTTCCTGATTTACTCCTTTCAACATTTTTTGTATTTCATCTACACCAATTAGTGTGGATGTTTCTCATTCAGCAATGTAAACAATGACATTTTGTGAAAGAGCAGTTTCCGTACTAAAGCTAAACAGAATTTCTATACTGTCTATCTCATCCATCTTGAAATAACAGTTCAGAGTAGAACATAGGAAATGAGACAAAGTCCAAAAGAAGAGATGGTTAAAATTCTGTATTATGTCTATATTAGTTTGGTCAATTTGTATAAATGATTTTGTTGATTCTCTATAACTATTCAATTAAGAAAAAGGTCAGTCTAAGTATTTAGTAACATTTTCAGTGTCTGATGCAATAAATGAACGGATTTAAAAATGAGTAAATATAGGTTCATTATTGAGTAACTATTGCTTAAACCTATTCACAGGAATTCAAATTAGTTATGGAATCAGATAAATTTAAAAGAGATTTTACCAACATGATCAGCTAAGCAGCATTCATTACAAATATATCTTATAGATACCACTAAAGAAAGGTTCGATGAAATTTACTATTATCTCTATTAGAGTAAAACCATTATTGAATAAAATACCCAATGGAATCATGAGTGGTAGTGGGAAATGATGACTTTTCAATAATTTGAGCTTTTAAAATATATTTTTTCTCTTTTATCTCCATCTCCTATTTTCATTTCCTTCCACTATCTTAGGCAATAACTGTCATGTATTTAATGTTTCTCCTTTTGTTTGCATGTGCCCTTATAAAATATTACTCATTCTTTTGTGGATATACTTTTGAACTATAAAAATATATAGGGTTAAAATTTTCATTTTGTTCCTTACTTTTCTCACTTAGTATTATTTTAAAAATCTACCTGTGTCACTGTGTGACTAGCCCATTGCTTCTCATGGCTGCACAAAACTCCCCTGGTAACAAACACCAGGCTGCCTCTAATCCCCATGACACAAGCCTGTGATAAATGCCCCTTTTGGATCTTTGTGAGAATTTCTTTGGGATTTATAATCTGGAGTAGAACTGGGAGTGCATACTTAATGTGAGTCATCAATGCCCACTCTCTAGCAGTGCATGACAGTTTCTATACACCTTATCTCCACCAACTCTTAGTATTATCCAGGTTTCTAATTTTGGCCAGTATAAGAGATACAAAATAATATCTCATTGTTTTAATTTGCATTCCTCAAATTACTAACAGATTTGATATCTTTTTAATATGCTTGTTGGTCTTTTGGGTTTCCTCTTCTGTAAATTTCCTGTTCATATCCTTTACTCATTTAAAAAATGAAGGTTCTTGTCTTTATATTGTTGATTTATATATTTAATTTTATTATTATTAATTTTTAGACAGGATCTCACTCTATGGCCCAGGGTGGAGTGCAGTGGTGCGATCTCAGCTCACTGCAACCTCCGCCTCCTGGGCTCAAGTGATCCTTCCACCTCAGCCTCCCGAGCAGCTGGGACTACAGGCATGCGCCACCATGCCTGGCTAATTTTCGTATTTTAGTATTTTGTACTTTTGTATTGCAGGGACAGGGTTTTGCCGTGTTGCCCAGGCTGGTCTCAAACTCCTGAGCTCATGTGATCTGCCTGCCTCGGCCTCCCAAAGTGCTGGCATTACAGATGTGAGCAACTGCACCTAGCCTGATTTACATATTTTAGGTAAGAGTTCCTTGTTGGTTTGAAACACTGCAAATGCATTCTCCCAAATGTCATATATCTATTAACTTTATCCATGTTCTTTGTTACATATATTTTCTTAATTTTGAGATCATCAAATCATGTTTTAAAAATGTTTATGCTTTGGGGTTTTGTCTTGAATTACAGAGATAACTATATTTTTATCAATTAGCTTTATATTTATGGTTTTACTTTTTATATTTTGATCTTTAATTAATCTAGATCTACTTTCATTCATATGTGATATTAGATATGGGTCCAGTATTATTTTTGTTTATACAGTGAGTCAGTTTTTCCAATACCATCTATTAAACAAAAATTCCTTTTCTCAGAGATGTATGGTGTTATCTTTACTGTGTGAATATATATTTGAAATGAAGATATAAAACATTCATTATTTACAGATAATATCATAATCTACATAGAAGAAGTCCAGCCTCCTTCCTCCTTTTTCTTTTGCTCTCTCTCCTATGTATCTATCATGTCTAGATATGTGTGTCCCCAGCTTTCTATATTTTTCATTTCTATTATTATCTTATCTTTATATTCTTTTGCTCTGTATTTATCATGTCAACATATGTGTGTGTCCAGCTTTCTATATTTTTAAGTTCTATTATTACCTCAATTTATCTTAACTACCTTATTTCTTACATATCTCAACATGTGGTAGAATTTATTCTTTTTTTCAGGATTAACTAGGCTATTCAGGAACATTTATTCTTCTTCGTAACTTTTACATTAAGGGCATAGATATATCAAAAGAATTTGATTGGAATGCCAGTAAATTTATAAATTAATTTGTGAACACTGATATTAGGTTTTACTATCCAAGCTCCCCAAATATCTTGATTTATACAGATCATTTTCTATGTCCTTTTTTAGAGTTCAAAATTAAAATTTTGTCCATAAAAGTTTTATCTTAGTGTTCTTGGTTAAGTTTATTCCCAGATACTTCATAAATTTCGACGCAACTGTAACACTTTAAAACTATATTTTATACTTGGTTATTAATGATGTAGAACAATGATACTGATTTCTAGAAGTTGATTGTGTTTGTAGCAACTCTCAGTAGTTATACCTAGAACTTTTTTTTTCTTATAGAATTGTTCTTAGCCTTAAGAACTATGTAAAACAGCAGTAGTGATGTGGAAAATCCCTGTCTTTTTCCTGATCTTAAGGGTTAAACTCTACTTAGTTCTGATGCAACACACATACACACACACACACACACACACACACAGACATATACACATACACAGGCATATACACACACATTTAATAACATTGATAATAGTTCATTTAGAATTTTTATATTTAGAGCTGTATATGAAATGAGCATGCTTTCTTTTTCCTCCCCTTCACTATTTTTGGAATTGAGATCCCATTAGCCTCATAAAACTAGCTGGATAGCTTTCCATGTTTCCTGAAACAACTGGTATAAGAAAATGAATTCATTATCTGTTGAAAATTTGGTAGAATTTACGTGTAATGTAATTTGGGCCTTGAATTTTGGGGGGGTTGGGATGGGAAGATTTTACCATTTACATTTCCGTAAGTCTTGGAAGTCTCAATTTTGACATTTTAAATATTTTTCTCAGTATTCATCCATTTCATCTCAGTTTTAAAATTTATTAGCTCATAGATGCTCATAATAGTCTTTTTTTTGCTTTTCTTTTTTTTGTTTTTATTATACTTTAAGTTCTAGGGTACATGTGCACAACAAGCAGGTTTGTTACATGTGTATACACGCACCATGTTGTGTGCTGCACCCATCAACTCGTCATTTACACTCGTCATTTACATTAGGTATATCTCCCAATGCTATCCCTCCCCACTCCTGCAACTCCATGACAGGCCCCGGTGTGTGATGTTCCCCTTCCTGTGTCCAAGTGTTCTCATTGTTCAATTCCCACCTATGAGTGAGAACATGTGGTGTTTTTTTGTCCTTGTGACAGTTTGTTGAGAATGATGGTTTCCAGCTTCATCCACGTCCCTACAAAGGACATGAACTCATCCTTTTTTATGGCTGCATAGTATTTCATGGTGTATATGTGTCACATTTTCTTAATCTAGTCTATCATTGATGGACACTTGGGTTGGTTCCAAGTCTTTGCTATTGTGAATAGTGCCACAATAAACATACGTGTGCATGTGTCTATATAGCACCATGATTTATAATCCTTTGGATATATACCCAGTAATGGGATGGCTGGGTCAAATGGTATTTCTAGTACTAGATCCTTGAGGAATTGCCACATTGTCTTCCACAACAGTTGAACTAGTTTACAGTCCCACTGACATTGTAAAAGAGTTCCTATTTCTCTGCATCCTCTCCAGCACATGTTGTTTCCTGACTTTTTAATGATCACCATTCTAACTGGTATGAGATGGTATGTCACTGTGGTTTTGATTTGCATTTCTCTGATGTTCAGTGATGATAAGCATTTTTTCATGTCTGTTGGCTGCATAAATGTCTTCTTTTGAGAAGTGTCTGTTCATATCGTTTGCCACTTTTTGATGGGTCTTTTTTCTTGTAAATTTGAGTTCTTTGTAGATTTGTCAGATGAGTAGATTGCAAACATTTTCTCCCATTCCGTAGGTTGTCTGTTCACTCTGATAGTAGTTTCTTTTGCTGTGCAGAAGCTCTTTAATTTAATTAGATCCCATTTGTCCATTTTGGCTTTTGTTGCCATTGCTTTTGGTGTTTTAGTCATGAAGTCCTTGCCCATGCCCATGGCCTGAATGGTATTGCCTAGGTTTTCTTCTAGTGTTTTTATGGTTTTAGGTCTAACATTGAAGTCTTCAATCCATCTTGAATTAATTTTAGTATAAGATGTAAAGAAGGGATCCAGATTCAGCTTTCTACTTATGGCTAGCCAGTTTTCCCATCATTTATTAAATAGGGAATCCTTTCCCCATTTCTTGTTTTTGTCAGATTTGTCAAAGATCAGATGGTTGTGGATGTGTGGTATTATTTCCGAGGGCTCTATTCTGTTCCATTGGTCTATATCTCTGATTTGGTACCAGTACCATGCTGTTTTGGTTACTGTAGCCTTGTAGTATAGTTTGAAGTCAGGTAGCGTGATGCCTCCAGTTTTGTTCTTTTGACTTAGGACTGTCTTGACAATGCAGGTTCTTTTTTGGTTCCACATGAACTTTAAAGTAGATTTTTCCAATTCTGTGAAGAAAGTCTTTGGTAGCTTGATGGGGACGCCATTGAATCTATAAATTACCTTGGGCAGTATGGCCATTTTCATGATATTGATTCTTCCTATCAATGAGCATGGAATGTTCTTTCATTTGTTTGTGTCCTCTTTCATTTCACTGAGCAGTGGTTTGTAGTTCTCCTTGAAGAGGTCCTTCACATCCCTTGTAAGTTGGATTCCTAGGTATTTTATTCTCTTTGAAGCAATTGTGAATGGTAGTGATTTGGCTCTCTGTTTGTCTGTTACTGGTGTATAAGAATGCTTGTGATTTTTGCCCATTGATTTTGTATGCTGAGACTTTGCTGAAGTTGCTTATCAGCTTAAGGAGATTTTTGGCTGAGATGATGGGGTTTTCTAACTATACAATCATGTCATCTGCAAACAGGGACAATTTGACTTCCTCTTTTCCTAATTGAATACCCTTTATTTAATTCTCCTGCCTGATTGCACTGGCCAGAACTTCCAACACTATGTTGAATAGGAGTGGTGAGAGAGGGCATCTCTGTCTTGTGCCAGTTTTCAAGGGGAATGCTTCCAGTTTTTGCCCATTCAGTATGATATTGGCTGTGGGTCTGTTGTTATTATTTTGAGATACATCCCATCAATACCTAATTTTTTGAGAGTTTTTAGCATGAAGGGCTGTTGAATTTTGTCAAAGGCCTTTTCTGCATCTATTGTGATAATCGTGGTTTTTGTCTTTGGTTCTGTTTATATGCTGGAATACATTTATTGATTTGTGTATGTTGAACCAGCCTTGCATCCCAGGGTTGAAGCCCACTTGATCATGGTAGATAAGCTTTTTGATGTGCTGCTGGATTCGGTTTGCCAGTATTTTACTGAGAATTTTTGCACTGATGTTCATCAGAAATATTGGTCTAAAATTCTCTTTTTTTGTTGTGTTTCTGCCAGGCTTTGGTATCAGGATGACGCTGGCCTCATAAAATGAGTTAGGGAAGATTCCATCTTTTTCTGTTGATTGGAATAGTTTCAGAAGGAATGGTACCAACTCCTTCTTGTACCTCTGGTAGAATTTGGCTGTGAATCCTTCTGGTCCCGGAATTTTTTTGGTTGGTAGGCTATTAATTATTGCCTCAATTTCAGAGCCTCTTATTGGTCTATTCAGGGATTCAACTTCTTCCTGGTTTAGTCTTGGGAGGGTGTAAGTGTCCAGGAATTTATCGATTTCTTCTAGATTTTCTAATTTATTTGCATAGAGGTGTTTATAGTATTCTCTGATGGTAGTTGGTATTTCTGTGGGATTGGTGGTGATATCCCCTTTATCCTTTTTTTTATTGCATCTATTTGATTCTTTCTCTTTTCCTCTTTATTAGTCTTGCTAGCAGTCTATCAATTTTGTTGATCTTTTCAAAAAACTAGCTCCTGGGTTCATTGATTTTTTGAAGGGTTTTTGTGTCTCTCCTTCAGTTCTGCTCTGATCTTAGTTATTTCTTGCCTTCTGCCAGCTTTTGAATGTGTTTGCTCTTGCTTCTCTAGTTCTTTTAGTTGTGATGTTAGGGTGTCAATTTTAGATCTTTCCTGCTTTCTCTTGTGAGTATTTAGTGCTATAAATTTTCCTCTACACACTGCTTTAAATGTATCCCAGAGATTCTGGTATGTTGTGTCTTTGTTCTCATTGGTTTCAAATAACATTTTTATTTCTGCCTTCATTTTGTTATGTACCCAGTAGCCATTCAGGAGCAGGTTGTTCAGTTTCCATGTAGTTGAGTGGTTTTGAGGGAGTTTCTTAATCCTGAGTTCTCATTTGATTGCACTGTGGTCTAAGAGACAGTTTGTTATAATTTCTGTTCTTTTACATTTGCTGAGGGGTGCTTTATTTTCAACTATGTGGTCAACTTTGGAATAAATGCAATGTGGTGCTGAGAAGAATGTATATTCTGTTGAGTTGGGGTGGAGAGTTCTGTAGATGTCTATTAGGTTCTTGGTGCAAAGCTGAGTTCAATTCCTGGATATCCTTTTTAACTTTCTGTCTCATTGATCTGTCTAATGTTGACAGTGGGGTGTTAAAGTCTCCCATTATTATTGTGTGGGAGTCTAAGTCTCTTCATAGGTCTCTAAGGACTTGCTTTATGAACGTGGGTGCCCCTGTAATGGGTGCATATATATTTAGGATAGTTAGCTCTTCTTGTTGAATCGATCCGTTTACCATTATGTAATGGCCTTGTCTCTTTTGATCTTTGTTTGTTTAAAGTCTGTTTTATCAGAGACTAGGATTGCAACCCCTGCCTTTTTTTGTTTTCCATTTGCTTGGTAGATTTTCCTCCATCCCTTTTTATTGAGCCTATGTGTGTCTCTGCACATGAGATGGGTCTTCTGAATATAGCACATGGATAGGTCTTGACTCTTTATCCAATTTGCCAGTCTCTGTCTTTTAATTGCAGCATTTAGCCCATTTACATTTAAGGTTAATATTGTTATGTGTGAGTTTGATCCTGTCATTATGATATTAACCGGTTATTTTGCTTGTTAGTTGATGCAGTTTCTTCCTAGCATCGATGGTCTTTACAATTTGGCATGTTTTTGCAGTGGTTGGTACTGGTTGTTCCTTTCCATGTTTAGTGCTTCCATCAGGAGCTCTTGTAGGGCAGGCCTGCTGGTGACAAAATCTCTCAGCATTTGCTGGTCTGTAAAGGATTTTATTTCTCCCTCACTTATGAAGCTTAGTTTGGCTGGATATGAAATTCTGGGTTTAAAATTCTTTTCTTTAAGAACGTTGAATATTGGCTCCCACTCTCTTGTAGCTTGTAGAGTTTCTGCCAAGAGATCTGCTCTTAGTCTCATGGGCTTCCCTTTGTGGGTAACCCGACCTTTCTCTCTGGCTGCCCTTAAGATTTTTTCCTTCATTTCAACTTTGGTGAATCTGGCAATTATGTGTCTTGGAGTTGCTCTTCTCGAGGAGTATCTTTCTGGCGTTCTCTGTATTTCCTGGATTTGAATGTTGGCCTGCCCTACTAGGTTGGGGAAGTTCTCCTGGGTAATATCCTGCAGAGTGTTTTCCAACTTGGTTCCATTTCTCCCCGTCACTTTCCAGTACACCAATCAGACGTAGGTTTGGTCTTTTCACATAGTCCCATATTTCTTGGAGGCTTTGTTTGTTTATTTTTACTCTTTTTTCTCTAAACTTCTCTTCTCTCTTCATTTCATTCATTTGATCTTCGATCACTGATACCCTTTCTTCCAGTTGATCGAATCGGCTACTGAAGCTTGTGCATGTGTCACGTAGTTCTTGTGCCATGGCTTTCAGCTCCATCAGGTCATTTAAGGACTTCTCTACATTGTTTATTCTATTTAGCCATTTGTCTAATCTTTTTTTCAAGGTTTTTAGCTTCTGTGCAATAGGTTCGAACTTGCTCTTTTAGCTCAGAGAAGTCTGATCGTTTGAAGCCTTGTTCTCTCAACTCTCAAAGTCATTCTCCATCCAGCTTCGTTCCGATGTTGGCGAGGAGCTGCATTGCTTTGGAGGGGGAGAGGTGCTCTGATTTTTAGAATTTTCAGATTTTCTGCTCTATTTTTTCCCCATCTTTGTGGTTTTATCTATCATAAGTTTACCAAAGACCAAAGTCTTTGATAATGGTGATGTACAGATGGGGTTTTGGTGTCGATGTCCTTTCTGTTTGTTAGTTTTCCTTCTAACAGTCCGGACCCTCAGCTGCCGGTCTATTGGAGTTTGCTAGAGGTCCACTCCGGACCCTGTTTGCCTGGGTATCAGCAGTGGAGGCTGCAGAACAGCGAATATTGCTGAACAGCGAAATGTTGCTGCCTGATTGTTCCTCTGGAAGCTTCGTCTCAGAGGGGCACCTGGCCATGTGAGGTGTCAGTCTGCCCCTACTGAGGGGTGCCTCCCAGTTAGGTTACTCAGGGGTCAGGGACTCACTTAAGGAGGCAGTCTGTCCATTCTCAGATCTCAAACTCCATGCTGGGAGAACCACTACTCTCTTCATAGTTGTCAGACAGGGACATTTAAGTCTGCAGAGGTTTCTGCTGCCTTTTGTTTGGCTATGCCCCGCCCCCAGAGGTGAAGTCTACAGAGACAGGCAGGCCTTCTAGAGGGGCGGTGGGCTCCACCCAGTTCGAGCTTCCAGGCTGGTTTGTTTACCTACTCAAGCCTCAGCAATGGCAGGAGCCCCTCCCCCAGCCTCACTGCCACCTTGCAGTTCGATCTCAGACTGCTGTGATAGCAATGAGCAAGGCTCTGTGGGCGTGGGACCCTCTGAGCCAGGCTCAGGATATAATCTCCTGGTGTGCCGTTTGCTAAGACTGTTGGTGTGCCATTTGCTAAGACTGTTGGAAAAGTGCAGTATTAGGGTGGAAGTGACCCGATTTTCCAGGTGCCGTTCGTCACAGCTTCCCTTGGCTAGGAAAGGGAATTCCCTGACCCCTTGCACTTCCTCGCCCTGCTTCGGCTCATGCTCGGTGGGCTGCACCCACTGTCTGACAAGCCCTAGTGAGATGAACCTGGTACCTCAGTTGGAAATGCAGACATCACCTGTCTTCTGCATTGCTCATGCAGAAGAGCTCTAGACTGGAGCTGTTCCTATTCAGTCATCTTGGAACCAGCCATAATAGCCTTTAATTAAGTTTAAAAATATTTATGTCTATAGTTATTTACCCTGTTCTATATATTAGAGAGGCAACATAGTGAATCAATAAATAATTGATTGTAGTTAAATAATTTTGTCTTTTTTGTTATAAACTTAAATGACAAAGAAACAATGAGGTAGGAGGTTAAATAAAGTCTTGTCAATTTTTTATCTTGCCACTTACTGTGCAGAAAGAAAAGAAGATACAGTTTACACATTTAAAAGCTAAATCTAGTTCAAAATCAAATGACTATCTAAGAATGGAACATTAGCTATCAATAATTAAAATATAACAACTTTTCTAAAACTGAAGCCTGACATTAAGACTCTTTACGATAAACAGTATTGACTGATCATTGGTATCTGTTTATTTTGTTCTTTTCAGAATCGTTTTTATATACAAACCCATTTGGCATTTTGAAACGGGATTTTTAGTACAATACTTACATTGGAAAAATGTAAAGAAATACTTGATCACTAAGCTATTAGTGTCATATAGCTCTTAATCGCTTTCTTTACCCTCTACTTGCATATCTAGAGGCAGAAGCAATTGCATTAAGCCTAGATAAACCAATTCCCAATCCATAGCTCTGCCCTGGGGATCTGCAAGGAAGGAAATAAAGAGTGATATTTAAACTAGAGAGGATATCTCTTAGATGGATAATATTTCCCTCATTCTAATTTCTATTTTGTCCCATGAGTATTAGATGGTACAGAATTCTTTCTCTAGCAGGTTTGGGGTAAAGCTTCTCTGAAATTTATGAAAAAAAGAAAGTAGACTACTGAATTTAACTGTGAGGAGACAATATTTCTCCTGAATTTTAACATTTAAGAATATTAAATACCCATGTCGTCTTCTAGACCGGAGCAAAAATATTTATTTCCCATCCCTTTTTTTCATTACCTCAAAAATCTGCTTTTGGGATTAAAAAATTCTCTAAATAGAGTTGCATATATTCAAGTAGATAATCAGAAAGCCATATTGTCACTTCTGTAGTGTCTATGCCATCTTCTTTTCATAATTTAACTGAAGTTGTAGCTACTACAACTTCAATAATTCAACGTTTTAAGCAGAGACAATATAGTTGTCTTTGATGTTTATTTTGAGGGGCTTAAATTATTCCAGTACTTGACTGTTTCTGGATGTATAAGACAGGAGATTATTTCTAGCCCTCACAGCTCTCCACATGGGTTACTACAACCTACTTCAAACTTCTTCTGTAATCCAATCTGTCTGGCGCCCTGCTTGTGGGACAGACTTGTCAAGCCATCCTGTCCACATTGCCATTCTCTATTTCAAAGCTGCCACTGCTCCTCCCAGCATAACCTATGTGACTCAGGCCTTTCAAACCTCCATCCCACCTTTCCCCACTGTTTCTCAGGACTTCCTGATACAAATCCTTAGTTTCCCTAGCACAGACACTTCATAGCCCTTAGGCACACAGCAGCTGGTGTGACCTCAGAGCTTTTGCTTTCTTTCTCTCTGGCTTGAAAGCATTGTCTTCCTGCTTTTTGAAGACCTACCCATCCTTCTTACTCAAGTTCAGTGTTTGCTTCCTGTGTTCTCAGCTCTCACTTGTTTTTTTCTATGAATTTCTATCCAACACTTTTCATCAGTATCCTCCTGTTACTTAATAGAGTAAGATAACACATGCAAATTTACTTGTGAAATCATTTTACGACAAACTGCGAGGTACTGTACAAATGAATGGGATGATTGTCAATTAGCACTTCATTGTTTCCAAAGTTAATACTATATCCTCAATTAGAATATAAGCCTTTTGAATACAGGGACTTTATCTAATTCTTATCTTGCATTTCCCATAACTCTTAACCTATCATTGGATAATAATTATTTAATAAATATTTATAGGTTTATTAATTAAAGCAGTGGAAAAGATGTGATAGTCACAAAAGGAAGGAATAAAAGAAATGTCAGGAATGAGGGTAGGGCTGGGGAAGAAGCTCATTCATTCACTCAGCAACTATTGATTGGCCATCCGCTTTGTGACAGACCCTCTTCTAGACTGTAAGATTATAGCAGTGAACAAAAAAACCCAAAGTCCCTGCAAGAGAGTTTACATTGTAGTGGGAGGAGACCAACAAAAACTAAGATAATTAGTAAGATACACGGTGTGTCCGCAGGTGACAAGTGCGAAGGAAACAGAAAAGCAGGATGGGGAGTAAGGAGTACATGTAGTGGGGGGAGGATTACTGATTTACAGGAGGAGGTCAGGGAAGGCTTCCCTGAGTTTGTGACAATTAAGGACCCTGATGAAGAAATGAACCGTAAAGACATCTGGGAGAAGAGCATTTCAGACAGAGGGAACATTCATTCGTTCAACACGGAGCACCTGTTATGTGCCAGGCAGTGTTCTAGGCCCTGGCATACTGTGATAAACAAGACAAAACCTCTGATTTCTGGGAGTAGATCCCACTGAAATGCAAATAAAGAAGGTGAATATAGTCTAATCTCCCTCCTGCTCCAAATTACTGACCACCTACCATATGTCAGACATTAGCCTTGGAGGACACACAGACGAATAAGCATTCGACGTCCTGAAAAAGATTACAGTCTAGTGGAGGATACACATGTTCTCTGGCTATTTCTGCTGCTTAGAATTTCTGCTAAAGGGCCAAGTTGACAATAGGAACTAAACACCCATGCTTTCGTTCTAGCAGAACTCTCTAAAATGTTCCTCCCAGATAGATTTATCTATCTCTGCTGCTGTAGCCGTCACTACTCTGCACGCTCATTCCCAACCCTTCACCTGCCTCTGTAAGACCAGAGAAACCTGAGGGAAAACAGCCACTGGTAGTAACTCCCAGGGAGATAACAGGCTCAAATTTTAAAATACACCCAGAATCAATAATTTCTTACTACTTTTTTACTGCTACCCCCGGTCCAAGCCACCATCATCTCTCACAATACCTTCTAGCAGATCTTCCTGATTCTACCCTTGCAGAATCATTCATTCCCAACACTGCAGCCAGAGTGATCCTTTCAAAACATAAGGAAGATCAGTCACTCTTCTGCTGAAAACATTGCAAGGACTTTACATTTTACTCATGGTAAAAAGGCAAAGTACTTACAATGGCCTTCAAGACCCTGTGTGATGCTCCCCAACTATTACTTGGTCCTCTTTTCCTACTGTGTGCCTACTTGCCCACCCTTTCCTGGCCCACCGGCCTCCTTGCCAAGCACATCCCTGCCACTGGGCCTTTGTTCTAATGTTCCCTTTGCCCACAATGCTCTTTCCCTAAGAGAGTCACTTGGTTCCTTCCCTCTGCTCTTCCAGGCCTACCTCTAATCTCCCTTCATAGGGAGGCTGTCCTGACCGCTCTCCCCTGCAGGTACTCATGGTCCCCTTTTCTTGCAGTGTTATTTTCTACCACCGATCACCTTCTAACATACTAGATGTTTCACTTTTAAAAAATTGTCTATTGCCTGTCTCCTTTCGATCAAAAGTAAGCTCCAGGGGGGTAGAGATCCTTGCAAACACATAAAACATCACCCGGAACACTCAACAGATATCTGTTCAATAAATACTATCAGTGTTTACTGGGACTGTTTGTTTATTTTGTCTGTGTCCCTATCTAGAGGGAACCTTCTGAAGCCACTCACTGAGTTGCTTATCCTTGTGTTCCCAGAGCTCAGAGCAGGATGAAATGAATGATAGCCCCTTCATAACTATGGAATGAATGAAGGAATTTCTCTACTCTAGCTTCACTTAGAGTAGGATCCATGGCCATTCTTTGTATTTTCCATAATGCCTTGCTCATAACTAGCTCTCAGTAAAGACTTATGGAATGAACAAGTCCTCAATTTAAGAAATAAGGAGGACACTGCAATTCTAAGAGATAGGGTGTCTTATTTCCAAGTGTCATGGTGTGTTGTAAGCTGCACCTGACAGTGATGACTTGAGCAAACCTTGAGAATGACACTGTATGGCAGACACACCTGAATGCAGTTGAGAGTCTGAAGCTAGGGAATTGGGGTGGCCAACCTGGAGATCCATTCCTTGTCCGTGAGGAATATCTGAGCCCCCTCTGGCCCATCTCAAGGAACACAGGCCATAATGGCAATCAAGGCCCTTTGTTTTGAGTTAAATGAAGGTTGCCAGACAGAGGTTGTTGTGGTTGGGTGGGGGAGTGTTAAGTAAAAATGTGATATAAACAGCAGGCTTTTTGACAAGTGATTGCAGTTCTGCTGTCCAGTCTGCTGCCACCGAGCCATATGGGTCTCCTGTCCAGCCTGCTACCATTGGGCTTTCCCCAATAGGTAAGTTCCCAGTAAAACTATGTCATGCTCGTGGCTCTGGGTCTCTTCTTTGGCCTCTAGAACCTGGTGCCATCCCTGTTGAAGTTAATAGAGGTTCAGCACAACACATGGCTAACAGGTGTTCCAGAGATGGCACTCAAACACAAGATGTCTATCTTGATATTTTGAATTCCTACATAAGACTTCCAAAAATTCTTATGTTATTTGCTCAAAATTCTTTTTTAAGCCGGGGTTTTTAAAAGTAGATTATACCCCAAATGCAAATTTTTACATTTGCATTTGGGGTATAATCTACTTAAAAAAAAACCCGGCTTAAAAAGGAAACATTTTCTTTGAAATACAGACATTCTGTAAAGGCTATAATACAATACGAGCAGAGCCACACTGGAGCTTGGCTTGCCCTGCCTCAGTTGCTGTGCATGCTCTGCTGACTGCAGACAGCCTGCACGTGGCCCAGCAGCACCAGGAATCTGCTGGGCTGAGGGCTAGAGGAGATTATCAATGCACATCCGTGAAAGGGCCTTTTTCTAAAACAAATTTTTAAAAGGGTAGATTATGATGGATGAACCCAGCATTAGGGTAATGTTATCAGAGATACTTTCTATTTCTGTCCTTTGTCAGAAGGTCAGATTATAATCAGGTTAGAACTAAACACAATGCTTTATTAATGTTTCATGAGTAAGTCAGTCGTAATAAACCTAGCTTCATGTGGATAAATTAGACCAATTCTTGATGTATAAACTTAATGACCTTAGAATTCATTGAAATGTCTACTAAAAGTATCTGTATGACTTTTCCAGATTTTCTAGTGAGAGTAAATTTTGTATTTCACAGCTCTTCAGTGAAACATAATTCTTGGCACTGTATTTACAAAACAAACAATTCTAACCAATTGTATATATGTTATTGTCCAAAACTTAAACAACAAAGTACTGCTTCATTTTTAAAAAATAAAAAAATGAAATTAGGTTGTAGACATGTAAAGTCTGCTACAAATGCATCAAACACCTGCTGTTCAATTGCTGGCATGCAATAATAAAGTTGGGCATTTAATCATCAATGATATCACTTTTTATAATATTTTGTCATCTTTGCCTTGAATTTCTTCATGACAGTTTGAAAGAAGAAGGAGGGAATACTCATAGATACAGAATACTAATCCATACAAAGAAATGGAAGTTTTTTTACCGCTGTGAATGTCATTTCTTTGGAATATATGACATTTTCATTTTATACTTTAGGCTCATTACAAAGAACTCTTTCAAATAACTGAAGATAATCCTAGTCAAAATTATAAATATACTAGAGCACATTTTCTCTAAACCTATTTCATAAGAACTAAATCCTGTATGAATTACCCAGCCAATATAAAGTTAGAAACTTTTAAAGTTACAAAACAACATAAAAAATAAAGCCTATATTAAAGGAATTTATGGAAAATTTAAATACCTGATATTTTATATTAGTGCCTAGACTTTGTATATTACATAAATATTCATCAAATAAACATTCCTTCAGCAAGTATGAACATATGTAGATAACTGGTTAAACTTTTTAGTTTTACCAGAGATATCTCACATTATTTCTGCAAGAGATCAGTATGATCATTTCCTAGCAGTAGGATAAGAAAACCGACCAGGAGTTGGAGCAACAGAAACTATGAAAAAGGTGCTATGAGGGAAAACTTCAAGTTGAAGCAGCACAGGAGACACTGAGAGAGGAGCGGCTGCAGAGTCAGGCAGCCACATTTCGCGAGATGTCTCTGCATAGCACTGATGCTTAAGACAGTTCTCAGAGGCAGCAGCGGGGGCTTGTCCTTTAGCTCTAATTCTGAAGCAACTAAGAATGGCTGCTATAGGTGTTGTGGATACAGCTTTTTGTTGATACACAAGGTAGCTTTCCCTTTCTATTCTGTAGGCTTCCTTCAAGGAAAACGCAGAAGCACAACACAGAAACAATGAGCACTTTTCAAGTAAGGCACTCCTACATGGGATCCATTTCACCCGGCACTGCTTCCAGGTGATGCAGAGAACAAAGACTGGGGCAGTTTAATTATCCTGAATATGCAGAATTTTGTATAAAGCCTTTAGCTCCATGGAATAAAGGTTCAGTTCACAAGTCTTACCAGATTCATTAATTCCTATGATGAAGTAACAGGAATTTGGTTTAGAATACAGGGAAACTGCAGTGCCTTGCTTCTTTCATTCCTTCATGAACACAAGTTGGAACTTACTACTTACTATTAAAATAGACTATTCATTTCTGAGAATGTTTTATATTTCCAGAGATGCATAATATGTATCCTTCATATATTAGTTGTAAAACTTAATTCTTTTGAATATGCGAGAGTAAATATTTGAGGAACAGCGGCTTCACTGAGCAATTCTTACAGTTCCTAGTGCGTTGCACACAGCTGGCTGGATTAATGTGTAATTTACGGGGATGCTACACAGTGAGGCTTATTTTAAAGAAGCACACTTTGATTAAAGTCTGCTTATCAGCACTTCAGATGTTAAAAAGACAAGTTATAACAGGTAAGAAGTGTACATAAACAGAAGTCAGTTCTTAAACTGGTCATGTTAGTGTCAGGAGTAAATTATTTGCTATATTTAATTTATGTGTAATATAAGTACTCCGAGCAATTATAAATTTTAAAAATTGTTACTCAAAATTTGTATTCATGTGTTTTATTCTCTCTTACAGAAAGAGGGAAAACCTACTTCAGAGTTTAAATTGTCTTTATAGTATAATATCATTTTTTCAGGCTATTCCTTTCAATGAATGATCTGTTAATTCTCTAAAACCCAAATGACATGAAACCATCTGGTGAGAATCAGGTTTTTTAAAGAGACTTTTAAAAAGAAAACCTGTGTATTGATCACACGTATACTGAGATAGACCAGAGCGTCACTGATGAAAACTGAATTTTAAATCTGGGTCACAATTAGGTGTTTGGAGGCCATCCAAGCACAGATACATACAGTTTGCAAATAACAAACAAGATATTCCAAAGTCTCTTTATAATTTGGTGATTGAAATATATATTGCAGTAGAAACGGTATTATTCTACTATGGTTTTGTTCGCAAGTCAATCTATAAATTATATTTAATTCAAACTACAGGTGGAATTTTGCAGACTTTAAGATGGAACTAGGGGACAGTACATTCAGAGTTCCAACTTGTGACATCAAGCATGGTTAGTCAGAAAAGCACTTGGGTTCAGACTTTCCATGAACCACTTTTCCTTCCTAGGCCTCAGTCTCCTCATCCAAATAAAGGTGTATTCCAGCTCTAAAATCCCATGACTACAAAGCTTAGAATGTAAATAAATATCATTTCTTCCATTTGTAAAACTGAAGGAGGACACCCTTCCTCTCATGCCAGATGGGCAGAGGGAGCTGGTATTTCCTCAGCTGTAAGTCGAGGGCTTCCTGGCAGTGAAAGGAAGCCTTACGGGTGAGGGTGGAGGGTAAAAGATACAAAAACAGGGACTACAGACAGTCAGGTCCTAAAAGCTGCTGGGGCTGGACCATGATACTAATTTTGGATCAATTCTCATCTCTTCCCATCTTCTGCTCACCCTATGGGACTGGCTTCTGATTTCCTTCTCTTCTCCTGTCTCCTCTCCTTCTCCACAGCTCCTCTTGCCACCACCACTTACCTATCCTGGAGACTGTGAATAAGAAACTGACACCTTGAGAAGTTGGTGGTATTTGGCATGTAAATTTACCTCAATGGGGCCGAGCGTGGTGGCTCAGGCCTGTAATCCCAGCACTTTGGGAGGCTGAGGCAGGTGGATCACCTGAGGTCAGGAGTTCGAGGCCAGGCTGGCCAACACGGTGAGACCCAGTCTCTATTAAAAATACAAAAAATTAGCCAGGCGTGGTGGTGCATGCCTATAATCCCAGCTACTTGGAAGGCTGAGGCAGGAGAATC